>NC_066561.1:9770715-9820715 GCF_024679095.1 Eriocheir sinensis | reverse complement strand
GGTTAGCGTAACAGGAGCTGCACTGTGTAGCCTGACTTGCCATTTTGCAGACTCCTTATGCTTTCACGTTCCTGCGGAGGTCAGCTTTCATCATCTAGAATCCTTATGTTCTTGTGTAGGTCAACTATCCTCTTGAAGACTCCTTGTGTGCTTGTGTAGGTCAGCTATCCTCTTGTAGACTCCAAGGGTTGGTATTATAAGACAATTTCGCTTCTCACATCAGCTATTTCTAAAGGTCAAAGAGGGGGTCAGTCAGGTTCTAATGGGTGTTGCTTGAGGTTCACGGTACAGAAGAAGGGTCACACTACCACCAGGGTCATTAAACTACTCCTGAAAATGCCCACAACTCCTATGAAAGCCTTGTCAAATATGTGTTCTTTGGCGGAGAAATGTCTTGCAATACGACCCTTTGTGTTCTTGTGTTCTTATGATCTTCTGCAGGTTCTTCATGTCATGTTCTTATGTTTTCTGTACGTAAGTCAAGTGGCCTCTTGCAGACTCCATATGTTCTTGTGTTATTGTGTTCATGTCTAAGTCAATTGGCCTCTTGCAGACTCCATAATGTTCTTGTGTTATTGTGTTCATGTCTAAGTCAACTGGCCTCTTGCAGACTCCATAAGCTCTTGTGTTATTGTGTTCATGTCTAAGTCAACTGGCCTCTTGCAGACTCCATATGTTCTTGTGTTCTTATGTTTCCATGTAAGTGACTTGGCCTCTTGCAGACTCCCATGTTCTTATATTCTTGTGTTCTTCTGTGCTCAGAGGGTGGGAGGGTCAGCAGACGCCAGCCCCCCGGGGAGATGGTGGTGGTGGAGGGGGGCGAGGCCAGCCTACCCTGTGCCATCACCCCGCCCACTCCCGGGAACACCCCCACCGCTGGCAAGACTCCCCGCGGCACCGTGCAGCTCGTCCTATGGTACAAGGACGGCTACAAAGCGGCCTTGTACAGGTACGTGGGGATAGGTAGATAGACAGAAAAACAGACAGATAGATAGTGTGTGTATATGAGAAATAGCAAAGCATCCCTACCACCTTGACATAACTCCTCCACCCCCCTATAGCTACGATGGACGCGACCCCCACAATCCCGTACACTGGAGAAACAGCAACGGCGGCACAGACAGCAGACAGCTATCCTTCACCCTCCCGCCCACGCCCCCGCCCATGGACATGCCCCATCTCGCCTTCCTCAAGCTCACCGACGTCCAGCCTTCTGACGAGGGCGTGTACAGTTGCCGCGTCGACTACCACCGCGCCAGAACCACGGAGACCCGAACCAAACTGACTGTCGTGGGTGGGTGTCAACACTGAATCTCTTTCCTGTCTGTCCCACTTCCTAATGCATGAGTAAACCAGTACTTCAACTCTTTCATCCCTCAAACATAAACCTCTTTCCTAACTTTCACTTCCTTATGCAAGAGTTTACCAGTAGTTTCATTCTTTCATCCCTTAACACCTGGCTTCTCCCCCGCCCCCCAGTTTCACCGTCGCAGCCGCTGGTGGAGGTGTGGGCGAACGGGAGGTGGCGCGCGCCCACCAGGGAGGCCGCCGCTACCCAGGTGGAGATAGGGGCACGCCTGACCCTGAGGTGCACGGTGATGGGAGGTGAGGCGTGTGTGTGTGTGTGTGTGTGTGTGTGTGTGTGACGGTGAGTGAGTACCACCCATCCAACCAATATTTTTCAATTAAACTATACACCCTACGACCTCCACCACCACCACCACCACCACCATTAATGTCACTCACACCCTTCCTCCTCACCATCACCACCATCTACACTTCCCAGCCACCACCGCCACCACCATAAATGTCACACACACTCATTCTCATCACCATCAACACCACTATCACCACCACCACCACGCCCATCTTCCCCCAGGTCTCCCCCAGCCAGAGGTTACGTGGTGGCGGGGCGGGGAGCAGCTGCTGGGGTCGGTGCGGGTCGTGGGCGGCGAGGCTCGGAGCGTGGTGGAGGTGGAGGTCGGAGAAGCAGACGCCCACACGCCCCTCGTCTGCCAGGCCGCCAACACTCCCCTGACGGCCCCACTTCGAACCCCGCTGCACCTCTTGGTCTTGTGTGAGTGTGTGGTACTACTTATCCTTCTCCTTCTCTTACTATTACTACTACTACTACTACTACTACTACTACCACTACTACTACTACTACTACTACTACTACTACTACTACTACTGCCTCTGCTACTGCAACTACTACTACCATAAATATAATAGTGGCTTTATCTGCTGGTTTAATGTGTGTTTTCCTCTTACTCTAAGCCATAAACTCTCTCTCTCTCTCTCTCTCTCTCTCTCTCCCCCAAACATTATTACTTTCATTCCTTCATCTCTCCTTTGCCGTCCCTACATAACCATTTATCATTCCCCCTCCCGCCCTCTTTCTCTCCCTTCTCTCCCCTTTCCTCCCCTCTCCCCCTCTACTTCTATCTCCTTCATCGTCTCCGTATCTCCCCTCTCTCTTCTCTCCCTCTCTCCCTCCATTACTTACTTCCTCCCTTTCCTCCACTCTCTCCCTCTACTTGGCCTTCTCTCTCCCTTTTTTCCTTCTCTTCTCCCTCCATCTTCCTCTATCATCGTCTCTCCATCTCCTTTCCCTCCCTCATTTATTCAGTTACCCCTTTTGTTTCTTCTATCCGTTTTCTCTCTCTCTCTCTCTCTCTCTCTCTCTCTGTGTGTGCCTCTTCCTCATCTCCCTCTACTAAATAACACCTTCCTACACGCACAGGACCGCTCGGGGCTGCACTAAAACACCCCGGAAACAGCGGTATGAACAGGGAAGTGATATCTGTGGGTGCTTTAACCGTATCGTGTGTGCGTTCCGGGAGAGGGAGAGGGCGGAGCTTTGTTTGTGTGTGTGTGTGTGTGTGTGTGTGTGTGTGCTGGAATGAATGGCGATGGGTGCTGGTTATGTGCATATTCACACTTATTGAGAGATGGAGGTGTCAGGCCGCGTGTGTGGCTGCCCGAGGTTACTGGTCGGGGCTCGCTGTCTGTCCTCGCCACGACCTTTATCTCGACCTCTGTGCCTCCTCCTTGCCTTCCTCTCCTATAAAACACCTTCCTACACACACATGAGGCTCGGGGCTGCACCACAACGCCCCAGGAACAGCGATATAGCTAAGGGAAACACTCGCTTATAGGGAATGAGGGAAGGGGCGGGGCTGTGTGTGTGTGTGTGTGTGTGTGTGTGTGCATGCTGGAAAGAAAGGCGATGGGCGCTGGACATGTGGATTTTCACCTTTATTACCCCACATTATTAGGCCGTGAATGAGTGACATGGGAGGGTGGTGTCAGGGAGGACGTGTGTGGCCGCTCGAGGTGCCTGGTCGGGGCTTGTGTTCTGTCCTCGCCACGACCCATGTCTCGCCCTCTGTGCCTCCTCTTTGCCCCCCTCTCCTATAAAACACCTTCCTACACGCACAGGAAGGCTCGGGGCTGTACAGCAACGCCCCGGAACAGCGGTATAAGGACGGATAGTGATATCTGAGGGTGTCTGAAACGTATCGTGTGTGCTCCGGAAGAGAGGGAAGCTGTGTGTGTGTGCGTGTGTGTACGCCGGGAAAGAAAGGCGACGGGTTCTACACACAGGCATATTCACCCTTACTCCCTCCTGCAATAAGGCAGTGAATCAGTGGCTTGGGGAGGGAGGAGTCGGGCCGCACTCTGATTGGTCGGCCAACGCGAGGAGCAGCGCTGGGCACTTGCGGGGACCATCACGCTTCGTAAAATTTTCCCGAACGAGGCCACGCCGGGCAGCGCATAGGACACACAGACAGGCAAGGCAAGCACCCCCACACACTGCAGCACGCAAAACAACACGATCGGAATGAAAAACAGCGGTTATTAGGCCCTACATGAGGCTGTGGAGAGGGGTGAAGGAGCCCATATACGAGAATGAACGCACAGATGTGAACAGCCGCCGCGAAGCATCCACCAGCTTGCGGCGCTGTTGACCGGCGAGGAGTTCCGTCCTTGCTTAGACCGGCCACAAGAAGAGGATGAGGAATTTCTTCCTATACTTACTGAAGGATTTGGCTCGATCGAATTAGCCGAAGAAAATGCAAGGAACTGCGGATGGCAAGACCGAAAAACGGGCCGGAGTCTAGTAAATTTGTCCAGCCAGGGCGCGAGGCTTGTCTCGTCTGCCCCGCGGGTCGGTGTTCCCAGACGCTTCAGCGCCTCACATCAACCATTTCCAAAGGCAGAAAAGGGGATCAATCGGGTTCTCATGCGTGCTTTTTCACTATTATAGCACAGAAGAACGGTCAAGCTACCACCAGGGTCATTAAACTACCCCTGGAAATGACCAAAACTCCTACGAAAAGCGAATATTATGGTCCACGCGGGTCGGTGCTCCTAAACGCCTCCGCCCCTCACATTGACCATTTCCAAACGCCGAAAAGGAGATCAATTGGGTTCTTATGAGTGCTTTTGCACAATCATAGCATAGAAGAAGGGTCAAGCTACAACTGAGGCCATTAAACTATCCCTGGAAATGACCCAAACTCCTACGAAAAGCTTGTCAAATACGTGTGCTGGCCCGCCGTGATGTTTGCGAATATGGTCCCCGCGGGTCGGTGCTCCCAGACGCCTCCGCCCCTCACATCAACCATTTCCAAAGGCCAAAACGGAGATCAATCGGGTTCTCATGAGTGCTTTTTCAAAATCATAGCATAGAAGAAAGGTCAAGCTACCACCAAGGTCATTAAACTACCCCTGGAAATGACCAAAACTCCTACGAAAAGCTTGTCAAATATGTGTGCTGGCCCGCGTAGGGTTTGCGCCCCGCGGGTCGGTGCTCCCAGACGCCTCCGCCCCTCACATTGAACATTTTCAAAGGGCGGAAAGGAGATCAATCGGGTTTTCACGCATGCTTTTTCACAATCACAGCATAGAAGAAAGGTCAAGCTACCACCAGGGTCATTAAACTACCCCTGGAAATGACCAAAACTCCTACGAAAAGCTTGTCAAATATGTGTGCCGGCCCGCGTAAGGTTTGAGAATATAGCCCCCGCGGGAGAGGCTACAGCACCCTCGGAGCCCCAGGCAAGCAGGACAACCCTCCCCGCACACTACAACACACACAACAACACAGATAATATGACAGACAGCGGTCATTAGGGCCTGAATGAAGCTATGCGTGCGTACTATTTGGTGTTAAGGAAGCCTCATGTGACTCCTTGACCTCGCCGAAGAAATCCTTACGTAGTTCTTCAGCGCTCCTCCCTGCAGCGTCGCCGTCGTGGGTTCGCATCGTGTGTGTGTGTGTGTGTGTGTGTGTGTGTGTGTGTGTGAGCAAAGGACATTACTGGGCTCTTCCTCCTTTCCCTCTCCCTCTCACCCCTCCCTCCCTCCTCCCTGCAGCGTCGCCGTCGTGGGTACACATCGTGGGTGCCAACAAACCCATGTCCGCGGGGACGGCCTACATGGTGGAGTGCCGATCGAAAGGAGCGCGACCCCCGCCCGTGCTCACCTGGTCAGTGGGCGGCGAAACCAACGTCTTCGCCTCCTCGCAGGTAAATACACGGAGTTGAGATGTTTGTTCTTCACCATTAATGTCACTCATACCCTTCCTCTTCACCATCACCACCATCTACACTTCCCAACCACCACCACCACCACCACCGTCACCATCATCCCTACTTCTCTCTTTTCTCTCTTACGCTGTGGGGAATAGATCGCGGGGTGAGCAGAATATATATAAAGCAACCCGCGACGCATGACAGACGATGGAAAAAAGTTGACCCCAAAATGATTTAGTTTATTCCCAAATGACTGAGTGACTGAGTGATTAACTAAATGATTGATTGACTTAATGACTGAGTAATTGACTGGTTAATTGATTTACTGATTGAATGATTGATTATTTGACTGATTGAATGCTTAATATGCTGATTCCTGTATTTATTTATTTATTAATTGATTGATTGACTGATTAACTAAATGATTGATTGAATAAATGACTGAGTAAGTGACTGATTAATTGATTTACTGATTGAATGACTGATGTATTTATTAATTAATGTATTTATTAATGTATTTATTAATGATTCATGTATTTATTAATTTATTTATTTATTACTTCATTGACTGATTAACTAAATGATTGACTAAATGAATGAGTGAATAATTGATTGATTAATTGATTTACTGATTGAATGACTAATTATTTGACTTCGTTTGTGTGTTAATGTCTCACCGTGCAAATACGTTACAATACAAGGCGTTGTTTTTTCTCTCGTCAATAATAAACACACAAAAAATATATGCACACGTCACAGGCCCGTATTTTCACACGCTTTCAGCTCTCACAATAAATATTTCTAATGACCACAGAGTAGATTTTTTTTTACAGCAAAGGAGACAGCTCAAGGGCACAAAAAAAGAAACAATAATAAAAAAAAAAGCCCGCTACTCGCTGCTCCTACAAAAAAGAATCAAAAGAGGTGGCCGAAAGAGGGGTCAATTTCGGGATTAATCGAGTTCACTTGATTGTTTTTCACATCCATGGTGGAGAAGCCTTGTTAAACTATTCGTTGCTTCATAAAACTACCTACAGAAAGCCCCACAGCAACCTCTACGAAAGCCTTATCAAATGTGTGTGTGTGTGTGTGTGTGTGTGTGTGTGTAGACCCCGAAATGTTTGGGAATTAGCTGCACAGTCAATCCATCACCGCTGAATTATTTCCTGCGTCGTGGGTAAGCATCGAAATAGCTCTTCACTACATGTCACTCACAGAACACCAAGACACTATTTCTGTGCCCCTTAACACTAAATAAATCAGTGTCACGAGCCACTCAGTCTAGACATCTTTATTAAACCATTTCCTGCGTCGTGAATAAGCATCTGAGTGGCGCTACATTACATTTCCCAGACAGAACACCAGGACATTTTTGTGTGTTCTTCTTAACAATAGTAAATCAGTGTTGCGCGTCTCACAGTCAAGCCGTCTCTCTATAACCATTTCCTGAGTCGTGAGTAAGCATCTGAGTGGCGTTACATTACATTTCCCAGACAGAACACAAGGGCATTTTTTTGTGTGTTCTTCTTAACAATAGTAAATCAGTGTTGCGCGTCACACAGTCAAGCCGTCTCTCTAAAAGCATTTCCTGCGTCGTGAGTAAGCATCTCAGGGGTGTTGTGTTACATGCCCCCCACAAAACACCAGGGCAGATTTACATATTCCCCAACACTAACAAAACAGTAGTTACGAGTCGCACATTCAAGATGTCTCTGCTTACCCATTTCCTGCGTCGTGACTAAGCACTGAAGTATTTTTTTTTCCCTAACATATTTCTCACACAAAACATCAAGCGACCTTTTTTTTTAATCTTTTTAGAGGGTACGATTCGCCTCTATTATCTTGTATCAATATTATTAATAGTATATTCTTAATTTTGTTCAACCCTTAGCTTTTTTCTGTTTTACATAATTATGCCGTTGGGGGAAATAAAACTTCTTCTCCTCCTCCTCCTACTACTACTACTACTACTACTACTACTACTACTACTACATACTACTACTATTATCACTGGGAAAACTCGATAAAAAGGTGACACGATGCTTCATATACAAAATCAAACACAGAAACATGCCAATAAACACTGAACAAATATAGCTGGAGGGGCGCCTTGATCCTCCCTCCTTGAAAAATCGATCCGCAACGCATTCCCCTCGGGGGGTGGGCAGAGGCGAGGCGTGAGTAACGAGGCGCATGTGGCGTGCACCTGAGCCTTTCTTCAGAGCGCGGGATGAAAGCGTCGCGCCCCCCGTGACTGATGGTATGCAGAAGGGGCAAAAACGCGTGACAACGGACGCCAGCAACTCTATATAACTCGACTGCACTTTTCAACTTGTTAACTGAGTGCCTCCCCCCCTACCGCGGTCTTTCTTCCCTTCCACGTGCACTTTCTTCTCATACTCCCCAGTGCTGTCCAACTTTCTGATGCAAGAGTAAACCAGTGCCATTGTTCTTTCACCACTTTCGCTTGTAGACTCCGGAGCTGCTTTCCCCTTACTGTATTGCCTCCTTGAGCAAGAACAAGTGATAACGAACGCCAGCAACAATATATAAGGTCACTTCTTTCCTGAACTTGTTAACTGCCTGCTTCTTCCATCCTGCGGCCTCACTAACAAGATTGCACTTTCTAGGCAACTCACCCAATTGCTGTCCAACTTTCTGATGCAAGAGTAAACCAGTGCCATTGTTCTTTCACCACTTTCGCTTGTAGACTCCGGAGCTGCTTTCCCCTTATTGTATCGCCTCCTTAAGCAAAAACAAGTGACAACGGACGCCAGCAACAATATATATAACGTCACTTCTTTTCTGAGCTTGTTAACTGCCTGCCTCCTCCCCTCACGCGGCCTCACTTTCTGCTCAAGCTCACCCCAGTACTGTCCAACTTTCTGATGCAAGAGTAGACGGGTATCATTACTCTCTCCCCACTTTCGCTTGTAAACTCTAGAGGTACATTCCTTCTTCTTTATTTCCTCCTTCTTACTCTATATAACTCTCCTGCTCTGCCTCTAAACTTTTGAACTGTCTGCCTCCTCCCCTCCTGCGGCCTCACTAACAAGATTGCACTTTCAAGGCAACTCACCCCATTGCTGTCCAACTTTCTAATGCAAGAGTGAACCAGTATCATTATTCTTTCACCACTGTTGCATGTAAACTCCTAGGCAGCATTCCTTTACTGTATTTCATCTTTCATACTTCCTAATGCAAGAGTAAACCAGTATCATCATTCTCTCACCCCATTCGCATATAAACTCCTGGGCAGAATTTCTTTAACTGTATTTTCTCCTTCGTACTTTCTAACGCAAGAGTAAATCAGTATCATTATTCTCTCACCCCTTTCGTTCTAAAACTCTATAGTGTACTTAATTCTTTCCACGACTTTACTACTTCAAGGGGGGAGCACCGAGACACCTGGAGGGCTATTGTTAGATCGTTCTTTCTTGGGAATTCAAACTCAGTCTTGGAGGAGCTGCTCAATCGGGCATCACATTCACTTGCTAGTCTCTACACTTGGCATATCAATCATGAACCCAACGACCTCCTCCTCCTCCTCCTCCTCCTCCTCCTCCTCTTCCTCCCCCTTCACTTCCATGCACACTCTCTCATTTTCACTTCTTGCATCCTCATTCTCTCATTCTCTGTTTCTTGGTTTCTGTCTCTCTCTCTCTCTCTCTCTCTCTCTCTCTCTCTCTCTCTCTCTCTCTCTCTCTCTCTCTCTCTCTCTCTCTCTCTCTCTCTCTCTCTCTCTCTCTCTCTCTCTCTCTCTCTCTCTCTCTCTCTCTCTCTCTCTCTCTCTCTCTCTCTCACTGCATTTTTCTCCTCCTCTTCTTTCTTTATCTCCCTTCACCTCCACTCTCTTTCTTCCTCTCTCTCTCTCTCTCTCTATCTCTCTCTATCTCTCTCTCTCTCTCTCTCTCTCTCTCTCTCTCTCTCTCTCTCTCTTACCATTATCTTACTTCGCTTTTTTCCTCCTATCTCCTCCATCACTTTCCCCTCCCTTTGTTTCTCCTCATCCACCCTATACTTTCTCTCTCTCTCTCTCTCTCTCTCTCTCTCTCTCTCTCTCTCTCTCTCTCTCTCTCTCTTCTACTAACCTAACCTAACCTAACCCAACCTTACCTAACCTAACTTAAGCTAACCTAACTTAACCTAACCTAACCTAACCTAACCTAACCTAACTTAACCTCCCCGACAGACTGATGCAAAAGGGGAGACAGTGAGTCGCCTTCGGTACATCCCTGAGGCCAGCCACGCCGGTTCGCTCCTGACATGCACCGCCCGCCCGCCCGACCACACCGCCGGCAGCACCCCGACGGCCTGGCTGAAGAGTGACTCCGTGACCCTGAGCATCATGTGTACGTGTGTGTGTGTGTGAGAGAGAGGCAGAGAGAAGAAGACAGAGATTGGTTAGATAGACTTGTGGTTAGGAAGGTTAGGTTAAGTTTGTGTGTGTGTGTGTTTGTGTGTACGTGTGTTTGGGTGAGAGAGAGAGAGAGAGAGAGAGAGAGAGAGAGAGAGAGAGAGAGAGAGAGAGAGAGAGGCCAGCTTGAGTCAGGGCGAAAGAAGTAAACAAACTAAGGTTGAACTGTCAAACTTTGTCCTTTCACTGCTAAGCAACCTCACGCCTCCTCCTCCTCCTCCTCCTCCTCCTCCTTTGACTTTTCTTCCTCCTCCTCCTCTTCCTCCTCCTCATGTTGTTCTCTCCTACAGATAAACCGGAAGTGGAGCTCAACTTTCGTCGTCTACAAACTTCGAAAGGAAATAAGAAGAAGAAACCCTCCCCCTTCACCCCCTCCTCCTCCTCCTCCTCCTCCTCCTCCGATAAGAGTGAACAGGCCGATGCCAAAACCAACAACGACAGAGGAAGAGAAGGAAGAAGAGGAGGAGGAGGAGGGCGAAAGAGAGGAAACGAACCAGTACACGAAGAGGAAGGAAGAAGAGAAGGAGGAGGAGGAGAAGGCACACAGCAGTTTACAGAGAGCAAGAAAGAGATTGAGGAGGAGGAGGAGGAGGAGGAGAAAGGGGAGGACGAGGAGGGGGAGGAGGGCACATATAGTTTGGCTGAGGGGGAAGGTGGGGTTCTACAGTGCCATGTGAGAGCCAGCCCGCCCGCTTTCCACGTCAGCTGGCATCGTGACGTGAGTATAGGAGAGAGGGAGAGAGAGAGAGGGAGGGAGGGAGAGAGAGGGAGTGACCGAGCATAAGAGAGAAGGGGAGGGAGGGGTTTCGGTCGTATAAGGAAGAGAAAAAAAATATACACACTACGCGAGTCATAAGAAAAACAGTGAGGAGGGAGCGAAGGAGAGGGTGACTAGAAGGAAGGAGAGAGGGAGGGAGGGAGAGAGGGAGAGAGGACGGGAAGGAGGAGGTAAGAAGAGGGAGGGAGTAGAAGGAACGTAAGAGGGAAGGAGGACGAGGAGGAGGACTTGAGGAGAGAGACAGGAAGGGAGAAGAAGGAAGGACAGAGGAAGGACAAGAAGGAGGCGGAAGAAGGGAGGAGTGAAGAAGGGGGATCAGGTAGTAAATGACAAGGGGAGGACTCGTAGTAATGGGTTTAAGCTCTGTAATGGAGCGGTGAATGAGGTGAACAGGATTTACAGTCATGTGGTGAGTGCTAATACCATAGACGCCTGAAAGAAAAGGTTAGATTCATGGGTAGGGAGGTTAGGTTAGGTGAGTGTTAATACCATAGACGCCTGAAAGAAAAGATTAGATTCATGGGTAGGGAGGGGAGGTTAGGTGAGTGTTAATACCATAGACGCCTCCGAGAAAAGGTTAGATTCATGGGTAGGAAGGTTAGGTTAGGTGAGTGTTAATACCATAGACGCCTGAAAGAAAAGGTTAGATTCTTGGGTAGGGAGGTTAGGTTAGGTGAGTGTTAATACCATAGACGCCTGAAAGAAAAGGTTAGATTCATGGGTAGGAAGGTTAGGTTAGGTGAGTGTTAATACCATAGACGCCTGAAAGAAAAGGTTAGATTCATGGGTAGGGAGGGGAGGTTAGGTGAGTGTTAATACGATAGACGACTCCAAGACAAGGTTAGATTCATGGGTAGGAAGGTTAGGTTAGGTGAGTGTTAATACCATAGACGACTCCAAGACAAGGTTAGATTCATGGGTAGGAAGGTTAGGTTCAGGAGTCATGAAGGAGTGCAGCAGGCTTGACAGTTACGGGGTGAGTCATGATACGATAGACGCCTCTAAGAAAAGTTCACAATTTTATGGGCAGGGAGGTTGAGTTAGGTTTACAGGAGCTCCCCCTCTGTGTACCGACGGGCTCCTTGAAGACTCTTTACGTTCGTGCGTTTTTATGTTTTTAGAGTAATTGAGAAGGAAAGGGGTAGGAGGGGTGGATGAGAGAGAGAGAGAGAGAGAGAGAGAGAGAGAGATTCCTTAACCAGTATCACTTTCACCACCACCACCACCACCACCACTGACACCACCATCATCACCACTGTTGTCACCACCACCACCACCACCACTGACACCACCATCATCACCACTGTTGTCACCACCACCACCACCACTGACACCACCATCATCACCACTGTTGTCACCACCACCACCATCACCACTGACACCACCATCATCACCACTGTTGTCACCACCACCACCACCACCACTGACACCACCATCATCACCACTGTTGTCACCACCACCACCATCACCACTGACACCACCATCATCACCACTGTTGTCACCACCACCACCACCACCACTGACACCACCATCATCACCACTGTTGTCACCACCACCACCACCACTGACACCACCATCATCACCACTGTTGTCACCACCACCACCATCACCACTGACACCACCATCATCACCACTGTTGTCACCACCACCACCACCACCACTGACACCACCATCATCACCACTGTTGTCACCACCACCACCATCACCACTGACACCACCATCATCACCACTGTTGTCACCACCACCACCACCACCACTGACACCACCATCATCACCAGTGTTGTCACCACCACCACCATCACCACTGACACCACCATCATCACCACTGTTGTAACCACCATCACCACCACTGACACCACCATCATCACCACTGTTGTCACCACCACCACCACCACTGACACCACCATCATCACCACTGTTGTAACCACCATCACCACCACTGACACCACCATCATCACCACTGTTGTCACCACCACCACTGTTGTCACCACCACCACTGTTGTCACCACCACCACTGTTGTCACCACCACCACTGTTGTCACCACCACCACCACCACCACTGACACCACCATCATCACCACTGTTGTCACCACCACCACTACTAATGCTGCACGCCGCCCTTTTCACCACCCTTTTCCCCACCACCAGGGCGCGCCGCTCACCCCCGGCTCCCGCGGCACCTGGGGCGTGGTGGTGAGCAACATGAGCGTGGTGGTGCAGCGGGCGCGGCGGGAGGACGCGGGGGAGTACACGTGCACGGCCCACAACCCCGAAGGCTCCACCCGCAGCGACCCCGTCAGGCTGGCGATCAACCGTGAGTGAGCGAGGGAGGTCTTCAGCCTACGTGTGTGCTAGAGTGCCAATAAAACAATGCCGGGCTGTGTCTGAATGGCTGAAAGGGATTAACAAAAGTGATGCTGATAAAGTTATCACAAACAAAAAAGATGCCAGGGCCCAGAAAACCTTCATATTATTAAAGGAGTGAAAAACTGCTAATCACAGTATTTAATTTGATGTACAAAATGACTACCAAAATAACTAAAGAATTAAGGAAAACCCGGCCTAATAGCCAGAATCGGCTGCTGATCAATAAAAAGAACTCCCCCTCCACAGACGGCCCTGAGTGCCAGCGGTCCACGCCCCTGGTTATGGGCGCGCCGCGCCACCACCCCCTCAACGTGACGTGCCACGTGTCCGCGTACCCGCCCCCCGCCGGGTTCTCGTGGGCGCTGCGCTCTTCCGTGGGTCTGCTGCAGGTGCCACAGAACATGATCACCTGGCGGGACTCCACCTCCTGGATCTCGTACACGCCCCGCGGCGCGCAGGACTACGGCGAGCTGCTGTGCTGGGCCCACACCAGGAGCGGCCGCCGCCAGGAGGAGCCCTGCGTGGCCCGCTTGCAGCCCGCAGACACTCCCGACGCCCCAGAACGGTGCCGCGTCTCCCGCAGGACACCATCCACCCTCACCGTGTCCTGCACCGCCGCTCACGACGGGGGACTGCCGCAGACCTTCCACGTGACGGTGAGTTGAGCCCGAGGAGACGTGAGGCCACGCGCCGCCCCGCCGTGCCGGCCCTGGGGCTGTGTCGCCCCGCTGGGTGACCTCAGGCCTGGCGTGACACCAAACACGCTATTGGATGAACTAACTGAAGGACACTGAGTCTTTACATCGGAAAGTCCAGCATATCCAGACTTAGTAATAGGTTCAAAGTACTGTAGCAAATAAAAGCAAAAAATATTGTTTACAATAGTTGATATAATGTGACCAAGTTGTTCCATGAAAGAAAAACAAGATATTTAATCTCTGTTCGGTAGGTTCATGTCATTTGATGAATTTGAGCTTTCATAGACAGCTATGTGTTGACTAGACGATTGACTGTAGCGCTGCGCTGCTCGGCCTCACGCCGCCCACACTCACGCAACAACCTCTGTCCCGCCGCAGGTGTCCGCCGGGGAGCGCCACGTGAGCAACGCCAGCAGCGCCTCCTCCGAGGTAACGGTGCGCGGCCTGCAGCCCGACACGGCGTACAGCCTCACGCTGTGGTCCGCCAACACGCACGGCGCCAGCAGGCGCATCACGCTGCAGGCCTCCACCACGCCCGCCAACATCACGGTGTCCACCTCCAGCAGCATGAACGGCCACGTCTCGGGGGGCGGCCCGCGCGAGGAGGGGCCACTCAGCACCCTGGGTCCGCCCCTGGTGGCCGTGGTGGCCGTGGTGACGGTGGTGGGCGTGGTGGTGGGCGTAGTGGCGGGCGTGCTGACCCGCAACATTACACTCCCAGTGCGATACTCCGCCGACCACGACGACGACGACGAAGACTACCACGCCGCGCCGCCCCCCTCACCTGGCCGCCGCCTCAAGGTGCACCTGCGGCGATCAGGTGAGTTCCACAGGTAGGAGGCGGCCAGCAGCGTCGATGGCCTCACGCTCACCCACTTGATTGGACACAGCTTACCTAACCCCTCACGGCGACGTGTCTGCTCTACTCCGCACACTGACAAGGAGATCACCAGAGCTTTCCTAACCCTTGACAGCCTCACTGGGACGTGCCTGTCCTTCCTCTCCGTGCACTGGCGGGAGAATGAGTGTGTTTAACTTCTAATAGTCCCAAAGAGAAGTGTCTGCTCCTCTCCTCCGTACACTGGCAAGGAGAGGAATGCTGGGCAGCCTCTGAAGGTCCTCTCATGCATAATGGAATTGCTCACAAGACTACGCAAGGCTGCACACGGATGCAAGGAGACAAGAGGCCACTTAGTCTACATATGGGGGCTCGCGGGGACGAGTTCATCACCAATTGGTATTCATGTTCATAAAACTATCTAACCTTCATTTAAAACTTTATATGGTATTTGCATTAACTCTAAACCTGCTTCATTAATGTGTTCCACTCATCCACTCCCCTATCCCTGAACCTCTTTCCTTCCTGAGCCTGACTGTATCCCTCCCCCTCACAGGCCGGGGGAATGGCGCCCTAGCCGAGCACCTTCGCAGGCCTTCAGCACGCTATGAGTTCTTGGAGACGGCGCGGAGGGAGCCCCACGTGTACGACGACCCGGTGCCTCTGCGGCGGGAGAAGCGGGACAAGATCTACGAGGAGCTCCGAGCCACGCCGGAGACGGAGTGCTCCACGCTGTCCGCGACGCCCTCAGACCCGGACAGCCTCAAGTCCTGCCAGTCCCTGCCGTGGCACATCCCCAACTCTCGCCTCCTGCGAAACAACGACTTCAATAACACAAGGAAGCCTGTCAGAGTCGAGCCACCCAAGTTGCCTAACCCGGGCGTGTGTGTACCTCAGTCCCCACTTGCTGCCTCGCCCACATCCTCCACGAAATCCACTCCAGGAAAGGATTTCCGTCTCATCCTCATCCCGGAGACCAGCAAGATGATCCAGTTTGCCGTGGAGCGCGACACGAGGCTCAAGTCGTACTTTTCAACGGACGCGTCCTCGCCAGTCTCGGATGGCATGCCAAAGTTCCCAGTCATAACGGAGGAAGAGGAGCTCAAGCTGAACGCCAAGGAAAGGGACGTCTGCATTGTTCCAGGCGACCCTCAAAACTTATGTCCGAGGGAGGCGTCCATCAACAGTGGGCCTCCAGGCAACCAGAACTGTTTTGTTTCGGGAGACCCTCAAAAGCTGTATCAAAGTGCGGTCAACAGAGGCTCTACTGGGAACCAGGACAGTTTTGTTTCCTACGACCCTCAAAAGTTACACCATGGAGCACCTGCAGGGACCCAAGACCCAAGGAGGGTGGTGGTGCCAAGCGTGAGGGTGGAGTGCCAACCCGCTGCTGTTGAAAGAATGAACAACCTGAACACTGTGAATAACAACATGGCCTGGAACTGCCACATACTGCAACCACCGAAAGAAAAGATTATCAGCGTGGACGAGAACACGGCCCTGCTACCGCCGGGGACACCAGAGAAAAGAGTGACCTCCGTGTGCTGCAAAAACGCCCGAGTCTCTAGCCACAGACCCGAGCCTTCACCCACTGACCCGAAGCCTCCGTCCATCACCCATGATGACACCCTGCCCCAAGAAGACGGCGACCAGAGGAAGGCAAGGGAACAAAACGCTGGCCTAGAGGAAAAACGCAAACAGGAAAAGGACACAGCGGGGGCGAGTGACGACCCGCCAAACATATCCATCATTTCCCTGCCTCTCGTGCACGGCGGGGAGGAGAAAGAGAAGGTTCCGGGCGTGCTGGAAAGCGGTGCGCCTTCCCTCCCTCTGCCCACGAGACACCACGGCTGTAGCGTCATAAACAACAACAATAACAGTGGTAGTGAGAGCAGACACCACCCCTACCGGCCTGCCCTGGCAAGCATCAAGAGAAGCTACCGATCGCCCTCCGCGGGCCAGCTCGCGGCCATCCTCGACCCCATGGTAAGGTGATGAGTGCCACGCCTCTTCTGTTCATCCGGCACTCTATTAATTTCTTTTTTCCCAGTAACGGAAGCAGCTTAAGGCCATGTACAAATAAAAAAAAATAATGAAAGACTGATAATAAACCAACTCTTGCTTAAGTCTACATAAAATCTAAACTTATCGAACTAAAACCCATCACTACCAATCCTACCTCACTCATGTACTACAGAAACCATATCCTCTCACCTTCGTTAAAGCCCTTCCTTTCCTTATCACTTAAATCATGTTTTTATCGCAACCTTCGACTTTCCCAAGAATGCAAATTTAAGCACTCGAACCTACCCTTGTAAGACAACTTTCTCGAACAATAATTCTTTTAGCATTGTCCTCCGAGGCCTGACTAAAGCTATTTATAACTTGAGGATAACTTCAACACAATTCGCAGGCCTTGGACACTGTTAGGTAACCTTCGGCCGTGGTCTTTCACCTTTGACACCGTTTGCTAACCTCGGGCCCTGTTCACCGTCCCCCGCAGATCGTCCCCGTGGAAGGCATCAACAGCACCAGCAGCAGCAGCAGCAGCATCACGCCACGCACCGCCAGCCAGCACAAGGCACGCGCAGGCCTCACAGCACTCTTCAGCCTAACAGCATCCTCGTCCTCCAGTTCTCCTTCCTCCTCCTCCTCCGCGTCCTCGTCCTCCTCCTTGTCATCGTCCTCCTCGGCCCTCCGTAAGCGTGGCCTCAAGAGGTCAGGAAGGAGAAGTCACCTGGCTAGTCCCTTCTGGCGGCCCCGCAGCCATCCCACGACCTCTGGCCTGCACGCCGCGACCTCCCCATCCTACCTTCACCCCGCTAACGCTTCCTCCTCATCAGCCTCCTACTCCTCCTCCTCCTCTCCTCCATCTCCAAGGTCATCTTACTCCCTCTCCTCCACCTGCACTTCCTCCTCCTCCTCCTGCTTCCCATACTCCTCCACCGCCTCCTCCTCGCCTCTCTCCTCCTTCTACTCCTCCGAAAACTCCCTCACCATCTCGGTTTCTCTCTCGCAAGACGCCTCCTCCACCTCCTTCCCCTCTTCCGCTGCCTCGTCTTCCTCCTTCTCCTCGCCCTCCTCCTCTTCATCAACCAGCTCTCCTCTTTCCTCCTTTCTCTCTCCCTCCCTCACCTCTCACTCCGCCTCCTCCTTCCTCTCCCTCTCCTCCTGTTCTACGTCCCCCGAATCAACTTTTTCTGGACAAATAACTCCAACTTGAGAGAGAGAGAGAGAGAGAGAGAGAGAGAGAGAGAGAGAGAGAGAGAGAGAGAGAGAGAGAGAGAGAGAGAGAGAGAGAGAGAGAGAGAGAGAGATAACACTTTCCCTATCTATCAACTCTACTAACACGCAGTTCACCTGAGAGGGACCAGGTACACACGGGCACAAAGGTACACACGGGCACACAGGTACACACACGGCTCCCTCCCTCACACGTCTTGTAATGGTAAGGTGTGTGTGATTAACGATAGAGATAAGACCAAAGGAAAAACAATGGCAATACAATACTCATTATCGTTATTGTTATTATTGTTGTTACTGTCATTAGTATTGTTATTTATATTTTTATTTTTATTAGGTGAAGATGATGTTTTTTTTCCCTCATTATAGTAGTAGTAGTGGAGGTGGTAGTAGTATTTTGGTGTACTATTAAAAGAAGGTTCGATTTTTTTTTCACGCATATTATCGTACCGTAGAATTGTAATTATAATAGACGGTGAGTTTTGTAAGTTTTGTAATAAATTTTTTTTTACTCCTTGAGAAGCGCGTGTTTCAAATCCTTATGTAGCGTAAAAGTCAATCTCTTTCATCATAAAATCCTCATCATCATCATCGTCATCTTAACCGACTGAGAAAGAAGAAGATGATGATGATGATGATGATGATGATGATGATGATGCAATGACTGAGGAGGCGTAACATGCGTAGAGTTATTTTTACCCAAGACGTGAGATGATCCTTATATTAATGAAACTTGAAATGATAGACATATTATATAGATAGAGATAAACAGATAGATAGATAGATAGATCGTGAGATGATCCTTATATTAATGAAACTTGAAATGATAGACATATTATATAAATAGAGATAGATAGATAGATAGATAGATCGTGAGATGATCCTTATATTAATGAAACTTGAAATGATAGACATATTATATAGATATAGATAGATAGATAGATAGATAGACATATAGATAGATAGAGATGGATAGATAGATAAATAGATAGAGGTGAATAGATATATAGATAGACAGACGTACATTAAAGGTTGCATCTCTCTCATTTCCTATTTCGTTAGACATATTTCTAATCTCACGTCATGGGTGAAGAAATGTTTCGTCCCTTCTCCGCCTCCTCCTCCTCCTCCTCTTCCTCCTCCTCTTCCTCCACGTGTCAACCGTCACGCCCACAGCCACGTCAGAAGGGCCCGTCTCAGGTTTGGGTCAGTGTGGTAAGAAGCTTAAAAAAACATAAAAATAGCTCTGGAATACGTGTTTACGAGGTTCTGTTTCAATCCTTGGTTTCTGTGACACACCAACAGATCCAGATGCGATTTTGTAGCCTAAAAATTTGGCCCAGCAGGGAAATTCTTGTTGTTTGTGTATATTTCCCATATTGTCCATGAAATACCTTGCAAACAAGTGTCTTCTATTCCTGAGCGTGAGAAGGAAAACCGCTGTGGGATATAAGAAACAAGTTGGTCATGCGCGGGGCCGTAACGGGAGGCAGGCGGCTAGGAGATACCGGAAGGAGGATGCAACGAGGAACTCCGGCTAACAGGAACCTTCCCCTTTGCGGCCAGACCCCGAACATCTTCACACCTTGCGTCAAACCTTACCTACCCTTCCCTTCCTTCCTACTTTCCTACATTCGTCCCTTCCATTGCGCTCTCTTCCCTTCTCTTCTTCTTCTAACTCTTTCCTTCTTCTCTTCCTTCCTCTATTTTCACATTTTGCCTCCCAATCTTACCTACCCTTCCCTTCCTTCCTACTTTCCTACATTCGTCCCTTCCATTTCTCTCTCTTCCCTTCTTCTTCTTCTAACTCTTTCCTCCGTCTTCTCTCCCTTCCTCTACTTTTCCTTCTCTTCCCTCTTGCCTCCTTCTTCCCTTCCGTTCTTCCCTTCCTCCTCCTCCTCTTTCGCTCTCCTCTCACTTTCAAAACCTTCCCTTCTCCCTTATTCAATTTCTTCTTCCCCTCTTCTGTCTCTTCCGTCCACCTCCTTCTTTCCTTCTACCCTCTCCTCCTCTCCTTCTACCCTCTCCTCCTCTCCCGTCTAACCTCCTTCCCCTTCTTCCCATCATCACTCCATTCCAACCTTCCCTTCTACCCTCTCCTCCTCTCCCTTCTGACCTCCCTTCCTCCATTCTCTCCCTCTCTCTCTCTCTCCCACCCTCTGACCTTGAAGACCTCATCACGGTATTGGCCAAAGGGGTAAATGCCTGTTTTTGTGGACGGGTGGGGGGGGGGGCGGGGAAGAGAGAGAGAGAGAGAGAGAGAGAGAGAGAGAGAGAGAGAGAGAGAGAGAGAGAGAGAGAGAGAGAGAGAGAGAGAGAGAAGGGGGGTCAGTGAAGATGTTTTTTCAAGGTGAGCACAACAGGACACGGTTAACTGCTGGCCTCACGTCTCCTCTTCCTCCTCCTCCTCCTCCTCTTCCTCCTCCTCCTCCTCTTCTTCTTCTTCCTCCTCCTCCCACGCCTCCTTCTCCTCCTCCTCTCCTTATTTTCTTTTTCTCCTCCATCTCTCATTTTCCTCCTTCTCTTCCTCTTTCTCATTCTCCTCCTCTTCCTTATCTTCCTTCTTCTTTCCCTCCTCCTCCTCCTCTTCCTGCTGTTACTACTACTACTACTACTACTACTACTACTACTACTACTACTACTACTACTCCCTCACTTCCTCCTTTCACTACATGAGATATACAGGTTGAGGGACACACACACACACACACACACACACACACACACACACACAAGAGTTCAGCTAAGACGAGGAACAAGCAGAAGGGATGACGCAGTTTTCTATTAGGCAAGATGAGGCAGCATAATAATAATGATAATAATGATAATAATAATAATAATAATAATAATAATAATAATAATAATAATAATAATAATAATAATAATAATAATAATAATAATAATAATAATAATAATAATAATAATAATAATAATAATAATAATAATAATAATAATAATAATAATAATAATAATAATAATAATAATAATAATAATAATAATGAGAAGAAGAAGAAGACGAAGGTGAAGAAGATGAAGAAGTAGAGGAGGAGGAGGAAAACGAAGAAGGAAAAGAAGAAGAAGAAGAAGAAAGAATGACGCAACAATTAATTACTTCAGAACAACAAAAAAAAAGCGATAACAATTAAAAAAAATGAATGTAAAGAAAATACAAGAGAAAAAAAAACTTGCAATGGTGAAAGAGAAAATGAAGATAAACATTAAAAAAAAGAATAATGAGGAAATAAATAAAAAAAAACATTAATTAAAAAACTGACCACATACCCCCTCCCACCCCACCTCACCCCATCCCCCCCATACACACACAAAGAGAAATCGAAGGTAAGTCTCGTAAAGAACAGTGAAGAAATTCGTAAAAGTAAGGAGAGATAAGTTAAACACACACCAAGGAAATAATAAACAGCAATCACTAGGGAGACTTAAGTTTTCAATATATCGCTTCTTGGTTCTCCCTCTGCGCCCTGACTCTTTCCTATACAGTTTTCGGCCACCTCTTTGGATTCTTTTTGGGCAGCGAGTAGCGGACTTTTTTTTATTTTTGTTATTGTTTCCTTTTTTTGTGTGCCCTTGAGCTGTCTCCTTTGTTGTAAAAGAAAAAAAATAATAAGCTCACAACTCTAACTCTGGTCCTCCGTCTATCACCAGTCTATTACCTGTCTATTGCCAGTTTCCTACAGTTTCAAGATCACACTGTAACTCTGGCCCTCCGTCTATTACCTCCAGTCCATTATCAATTTCCTACAGTTTCAAAATCACACTGTAACTCTGGCTGTCCGTCTGTTACCTGTCTATTACAAGTTTCCTACAGTTTCAGATCACACTGTAACTCTGGCCCTCCGTCTATTATCTCCAGTCCATTATCAATTTCCTACAGTTTCAAGATCACACTGTAACTCTGGCTGTCCGTCTGTTACCTGTCTATTACAAGTTTCCTACAGTTTCAAGATCACACTGTAACTCTGGCTGTCCGTCTGTTCCCAGTTCCACGCATTACATAACCTTCCCAAGAATCTTTTTTTACGCCCAGACGTCATAATGATACCCTCAACCTCTGTCCCCTCCCTAATATATGACTCGCTTCCTGTCTCGATGTTATAACCAGCCCAGGATTTTTTTTCATTTTCGAGTTGCGCAGTTTGCTTTTCTCGTGTATACTGCGTGATGTAACAAGTTCCCGAACCGGATGTTAGGATAGGCAGAAGACGCTGATTGTATACTATCCTCCCAGCACTCCGTCTATCCCCTCATCCCTTCCCTGCCAGCCCTACCCCATCTTCTAGTCATTATTTTGTCTCCCATTCCTCTCTGTGTATTATCTTAACGCTTCTTACATGTGTTCTGAGTTGGTAAGTTTGGTTTCTTTCCTCTCATCCCTCCCCCTGACACACCTACCCCCCTCTCCTAACCTGTATTCTGTCCTCCATTCCTCTGTGCATTTCTTAGTTTTTCTTACATATATTCTGAGGCTGCAAGTTTGGCTTCAATAAAAATGCTAAGGTAACTCATTATATTCTTTGGCTGGTATTACAAAACACTTTCGCTTCTAACATCAGCTATTTCTAAAGGTCAGAGAGGGGATCAATCAGGTTCTAATGATATTTTTTAGGCTCAGGGCACAGAAGAAGGGTCAAACTACCACCAGGGTCATAAAACTACTCGTGGAAATGCCCACAACTTCTACGAAAGCCTTGTCAATATGTATTCTTGGGCGGCGAAATGTCATAATGCGACCCTTTGAGTCTTCTATGGTGCTTTCTGAGGTGGCACGTTTGGCTTCCGTAAAAACAATGAGGCAAAACATTATACTCTTCAGAGGTAAAATAACACGGTAGAGACAAGTGAGATATTACCAGAAGGAGGAAGAAGACAGGGATATATAACTTCTTAAAGGAAACAAACACATTATACTCTTAAGAGGTAAAATAACACAGTAGAGACAAGTGAGATATTACCAGAAAGAGGAGGAAGACGGGGTTACATATCTTCTTAAAGGAAACAATGGGAAACGAGACAACGAACGAGATACAAAGAACAGATCACTCAGACAAAGGGATGAGGGCCATAAAAAAATAGTCTTACTTGGAACAGCTCGGCATCATCTTACAGGAAACAGGAGAATGAGCCACGCGATATATTACTGAGAAGAGGAACAACGCACCGTCATTACCTTCTCATAAAGAGGCGTTTCTTAACATGAGATGCTGAAAGTGACGAGCATGAAAACAGATAAACAGCTACACTTAGGGACAGCTCGGCAGCATCTTACATAAAACAGGAGAATGAACCACACGATATATTACGAGGAAATGAACCAAGTCACCGTCATTACCTTCTCATAAAGAGGCGTTTCTTAACATGAGATGCTGAAAATGACGAGCATGAAAATAGATAAACAGCTACACTTGGGAACAGCTCGGCAGCATCTTACAGGAAACAGGAGAATGAGCCAGGCGATATATTACGAGGAATTAAACCAAGGCACCGTCATTACCTTCTCCAAAAGAGGCGTTTCTTAACCTGGGAGGCTGAAAATGACGAGCATGAAAACAGATAAACAGCTACACTTAGGGAGAGCTCGGCAGCATCTTACAGGAAACAGGAGAATGAGCCAGGCGATATATTACGAGGAATTAAACCAAGGCACTGTCATTACCTTCTCATAAAGAGGCGTTTCTTAACATGAGATGCTGAAAATGACGAGCATGAAAATAGATAAACAGCTACACTTAGGGAGAGCTCGGCAGCATCTTACAGGAAACAGGAGAATGAGTCAGGCGATATATTACGAGGAATTAAACCAAGGCACCGTCATTACCTTCTCCAAAAGCGGCGTTTCTTAACCTGGGATGCTGAAAATGACGAGCATGAAAACAGATAAACAGCTACACTTAGGGACAGCTCGGCAGCATCTTACAGGAAACAGGAGAATGAGCCAGGCGATATATTACGAGGAATTAAACCAAGGCACTGTCATTACCTTCTCATAAAGCGGCGTTTCTGAACCTGAGACGATGTAATTCACGATCATAAAAAGCACTAAAATAATAAACAGCAACTCTAGGTTCAATTCGGCATCATATTGTAAGAGAGAAGAGAAAGAGAAGCGAAATATTGCCGAGAACAGGAACAAGGCACTGTCATAACCTTCTCCTAAAGGGGCGTTTCTTAACCTGGGATGCTGAAATTGACTCTATTGATATCGTGCGAAACTACGATCGATACTATGGCTAAAATTGACACTAGATTTTTTTACAATAGAGGAAGGAGTTCAAGAGCAAAAACAAATAAAAAAAGTCCGCTAGCATTGCTCCTATACAAGAAAGTAGAGGAGAGTAGCCAAAACAGAGGTTACAAAGGTGTTTCTATTGCTACTGTTGCTGAAATTGATACAAGCGGCCTCTTGCAGACTCCTTACGTTCTTATGTTCTTATGTTCTTATATTTGCTTAGACAGTAAAGGAGGCAGCTCAAGGGCAAAAAATAGATTCAAACCAAAAAGCCCGATAGACGCTGCTCCTATAAAACAAAACAGATAAGAAAATAAAGGAAGAAAGTAAAGAAGAAAAAAAAAGAGAGGAAGTACAGAGGTGTTGGTTAGGCTGCTGACGCGTAAATGAAGGTGTGTTAAGGTCAGGAAAAGGTTAAAAAAATGCCTCTTGGGGGGAGACAGTACGAAACACAAGAGAACGCAACACTCACCACGCGGCTGTGTCCTCGTCACGGCGGAAGGATCACGACTCATCTTGCCTGGGGGAGAAGAAGAGGGGTAATTAATATGAATGAAGAGGCATAGTGATGATAATAATAGTAGTGATAATAATAGTAATAATAATAATGAAAATACTACTACTACTAATACTACTACTACTACTACTGCTACTACTACTACTACTACTACTACTACTACTACTACTACTACTACTACTACTACTAATAATAATAATAATAATAATAAAGAGAAAATATTAACGAACAATAATTATAATACGATGAGAAAGAAAAAAACAAGAAATAAGAGAAGGAATAGAGGTAAAAAAAAAAATACATATATAGAGGAAAAAGAGGAAAAAAAAACAAGTAAAACAAAACTAAGAATGAGAAAAATATCTATCTCTATCTATCTATCAACCTATCTATCTATCTATCTAGTCATACTTTTTTTAGACTGAATATATGATACCTTATAATTATTTTTTCCTTCATATAGATAGATAGATAGATACATAGACAGACAGATAGATAGATAGATAAATAGATAAAGATAATTAGTTTGATGGAGAGAAAGAGAAAAGGAGAAAGGATTGTAGGAGGGTAAATAAGGCTACTTGGAGGGGGTCAGATGTGGAGGGAGGGAGGGAGGGAGAGAGGGAGGGAGGGAGGGAAAAGGAAAGGGAAGGAGGGAAGCTTCTCCAAGGTGACCAGGTGAGGCCTTGTCAGTACTGGTTGACCACCTCTCTCTCTCTCTCTCTCTCTCTCTCTCTCTCTCTCTCTCTCTCTCTCTCTCTCTCTCTCTCTCTCTCTCTACGTGTTTTTTTTCATTTTTCTCTCTTTTTTTTCTTTCTTTCTTTCTTTCTTTTCTATCTTTTTCTTTCTCCTCTTGATTCTTCCTTTTTTTTATTAATTCATATAACAAATTCTCTCTCTCTCTCTCTCTCTCTCTCTCTCTCTCTCTCTCTCTCTCTCTCTCTCTCTCTCTCTCTCTCTCTCTCTCTCTCTCTCCTCCCTCTCCTCCCTCCTCTTCCCTCCTCCATTTTCCCCTCTCTCCACACCTCCCTTTTATCTCCCCCTTTCCTCCCCTTCACTCCTCCCTTTCTCCTGCCCATGCCTCCCTTCCCCTCCTTGACCCCCTTCTTCCCTTCTCCCTCCACTTTTCCCCTTCTCCCTCCACCTGTCTCCTCGCCCCCTCCATCTTCCACTAGTTCTCCACCTTCCCCTCCATCTCTTTCCTATCCCCTTTTACTCTCCCTCCTCCTCCCTTCACCGTCTTCTGCACCCCCACTTCTGCCCTACCCCCAATCACCCCTTCCATCCACCCTTCACTTCTTCCCCTCCCCCTTCCACCCCCCTCCACCATCCCCCTTTCTCCTCCCTTCACCCTCTCGGACCCTTCACTTAGAGGACTCACACGGCAGGTCACGCAGTCAGTCCTTCCCCGGCGCCCGCTCAGTGCACAACCTACCCTCCCTCTGCCAAGATGAAGGTTCTGTTCAGCCTCCTCGCGTGTGCCGCCCTCGGTGAGTGTGTGTGTGTGTGTGTGTGTGTGTGTGTGTGTGTGTGTGTGTGTGTGTGTGTGTGTCCTAGGTTTCTTTATAATTACGTTAAGGATAAAAAAATATAATGATAGCAGTAGTAGTAGTAGTAGTAGTAGTAGTAGTAGTAGTAGTAGTAGGAGGAGGAGGAGGAGAGGGAAGCGGAGGAATAGTAGTAGTAGTAGTAGTAATAGTAGTAGTAGTAGTAGTAGAAGAAGAAGAAGAAAAAGAAAAAGAAATAGTAGTAAGAATAGTAAAAAAAAAAGCCCACAATGAAAGAAGGAAAGTGAATGGGAAAGTTTAACCTGTGCGGCGGGATTCGGGCGAGAGGGAAAGTGAATGAGGCGTTACCTGAACCTCCCTCCCGCCGCCCCGACCACACGGCAGGGACAACAGAAGGTGCGGCCCGTATCATTGCATTCTCAGACGCTTTTGGCTTCACTACAAACACTTCCAAAGGCCACAACGGAGATTAGTCGTGTTCCCTTGAGTGTTATTTCACGTTCATGGTGCAGAGGCATTGTCAAACTAACATTAGGCTCATAAAACAGCCCACACAGCCCCTACGAAAGCCTTAACCCAGTAGCAGCGACGGGCCAAATTTGTGGCTCTACCGTGTCCCAGCGACGGGCCATTTTTTTTTCATGATAAAGACCCCCAAAATAGATGAAGCATAAACTGATCACTAATGCGTTGATATATTATGAAATGGTTTGGGTGAGTGATGATTTTTTCTCATTAATTCGCTTAGAGGGGCCTTTAAGAAACATGATCCCCGCAGCTACCGGGTTAACCAATGTGGGTGTGTAAGTTCCGAGATGCATGACAGTAAGACTTGGATAACAGGGATAGGAAACGACTCAGGCATGGATGACGCTATACGGTTATATTTTCCTTTCACGTACGGGACTTTCATCTATCTATCAACCTCTACGAAAGCCTTAACCAATGTGGGAGTGTAAGTCCTGAGATGCATGAGGGTATGGGACTAACACGTGGACAGCAGAGGGATAGGAAAAGACTCAGGCATGGATGACACTATACGATTATTTTCCTTTCACGTACAATATCTGGTTCACTCATCCCTCCTCCCCAAGACACACACACACACACACACACACACACACACACACACACACACATACGTAATATCATCCGCCTGAAGATAACTCGTCCACGCAGCTTGAGCAATTCTGATTTATAAAGGACAACCCACGTGCGTAACATTCATTCACCCAGGCAGACACGTTAGTAAAAGTACAGACTCGTTCAGGCACTCTCGTCAGTAAGCAGATTTCCGCGCGGCCTCCCAAACGAGTTCCCGGCAAAGATCAGCGGCTGAACACAAGCATGATAAAGGTGACAGGCTCAGCACCGCGGCGAGACACGATACGGCGTCATGTCGCTGCTGAAAGAGTGACCTGATACACCCAGCACCATTTCTTGCCTTGGGGATTCTTAGCGTGAAAGGATAAGGGTGACAGGCTTAGCTTCGGACTAAGACAAGATAGGGCATAGGGCCTGATACATCTTACACCATTTCTTCCCACGGTGAATTTAAGTGAAAGGATAAAGGTGACAGGCTCAACTTCGCACCAAGACAAGTTATGGCACTAAATCATACTTCCACAGAGAGAGCAGCGACCCGATACATCCAATACCCTTTCTTCCCTCGGTGAATTTTAGTGAAAGGATAAAGGTGACAGGCTCAGCCCCTCACCATCATGTCGCCGCAAAGAGAGCAACGACCTGATCCACCCAAGTTCCAACACCCCTTTTTCTTGTTAATTCTTAGAGGGATAGGATTCATACCGAGGAAGCGGACCTGATACCTACACAATTTCTTCCCTCAGTGGTCTTTAGAAGGAACAGGATTCATACAAACTAAAGGATAAGAGAAGGCGTATTAGATGCAAGACGACCCAATCAGCCTCAGAGTAAAAGGATTAAGCTATAGGTCAAAGGATAGGCGTTTATGTAGAGGGAGTGACCTGATACCTACACAATTGCTTCCCTCAGTGGTCTTTAGAAGGACAGGATTCATACAAACTAAAGGATAAGAGAAGGCGTATTAGATGCCAGACGACCCTCTCAGCCTTAGACAAGAGGATTCAAGTAAACGATCAAAGCATATGAGCAAACGTTTATGTAGAAGAAGCGACCTGATACCTACACAATTGCTTCCCTCAGTGGTCTTTAGAATGAACAGGATTCATACAAACTATAGCATAAGAGAAGGCGTATTAGATGCCAGACGACCCTCTCAGCCTTAGACAAGAGGATTCAACTAAACGATCACACCATAAGAGCAAACGCCCAACCAACTAACACCTGTCCAATTCCTGCTTTTGAAAGAGAAAGGGATTTACTATGACTCGAAGCATAAAAGAGAATGTGAAGGGAGTGTCGATCTACCCAACACCTTTTCTTAAGTTGATTTTTTTTCTAGCATGAGGAAGCGAAGAGGAAGCAGAGATATCCACCAAACACTGTCCCTTGGTGATATGAATTAAAAAAAGAACATTACTAAGGCCTTGAATATTAAAGGAAGGGTGATGATTTTTTTTCTAGCATGAGGAAGCGAAGAGAAAACAGAGATATCCACCAAACACTGTCCCTAAGTGATATTAATTTAAAGCAAAAGAACATTACTAAGGCCTTGAATATTAAAGGAAGCGTGTTGATCCACCTACCATCTTTTCTTGTTCTAGGGTGAAAGGATTCTCACTAAAGGTCAAATCTTAAGGCCGTACGCTGGAATATCAGTTTCAACCAGCGTTAATTGTCTCAGCTCTTCAAGTGTCCATATATTCTTCTCTTTGGGATTATATAAACAGAGGAACACGTTACGGGTAGAAGCACACGAGAAAGAACCCTAGAATGCCATAGTTCGGACATCATTATCAGCCAATATGAATCCACTGTATGACTAAAAGACTTTCCCAACGTTCTCGACCTCTTTCTGATTAGTGTTCGTGTACCCCATCCTGCCCCGGCGAAGGTTTAACAGTCTCCCCACCTGTTGCCTCTGACTTCTATAATTCCTGGGTTGCTACTTTGTTACTTTGGTTGGTCATCTGTTATCAGTTCCACGCATGATGCACCCTGCCCCGAGTTCACTTCCAGTTTCCAATCGTCGTCATACAGACTTAGAGTGACTTAGTTTTAAAGGTGTCTATATGCCCCAAGGGAAAGTATTAGGTTGTGTAAGAGGACTGAGGGAGGCTGTGATCCTTGGGTCGTGTACCACCGCCGGTGAAAGGGACGAGGGAGGGGCGAGAGAGACACCGTACGCCCGTCGTTCGGCAGGATAGCGGGTACCTGAGGCTTGCGACACACCGAACACACACACACACACACACACACACACACACACACACATGGTTTAACGGCATCACTTTGTAGCTCAAACGCGGCACTGCCTGCGTGGGGGGCACCAAGGCAGGATATGCGCACCAACACAAGCATGCACGTCCTTTCCTCCCTCGCCGTCTGGGTCACGACACCCACTCGCCTCCTCGAAGGGGGCGCCGACACAAGCTTATCTTTTCCAGTTGTAGAGAACTCCCTCTGAAGTACGGGTCACGATAGACTACTGTTTGAATCGCCACTTCTTCACTAGTAGATGAATACCAGACAGCGGAAGGCACACAGCTCTTAGCACTGTCGAGAGGCCCCAAGATGGCTCGTGAGGGCAATGCTTAAAGTAAAACTGTGTCGCAATTAGAAACCTTAAGAGTGATATTCTGGAGGAGGGTCAGATAAGACCACAAGTCACTACCCTTTATCAATACCGAAAAGGTCATTGATTTGGCCACATTGTTCCCCCATCACGCCGAGGAGCAAGGCGTATTTACATCCATTAAGTAAATACGTACACGCGAGTCACCTTGAGTGCCGGAGTGGGCCACGCCCGACACCGAAAAGTCGTGTCATGGACCACGCCCGCGGCCAGGGCACTCTAGAACGCCCAAAAAAGAGGACGCTTTGACCTTCTTCTCGGCGGACCTTCCACGTGGCCGCATAACCTGCACCAGTAGCAGTGGCCGGCCCTGTCCTCGCCCGCACGTACCCTCCAGCCACCTGTACCCATTTACTGGACGGGCACCTTCACCCTTCACCCCGACCCTTGAATAGAGTTGTTAGGGTGAAATATAGTCTTTACAGCGGCACTTTTGAGGATATTTCAGTTATTTCCATTTCTCCTGACAAAATTTATCTTCTTCCTTCCAAATTTTATGCAGTTCTTCCTTTACTTCAAAATTTCCTTGGGTAAAGACTTCCTAGTGATTTATTTTCATTTCTCTTTTCTTCAATCTCTATGCAGCAGTTCTCTTTTTCAAAATTTCCTTGGGTAAAATCTCTCTCTGCTGCATTGTTGTAAAGTTCTAAGGGTGAAATATGTATGTCTTTGCAATGGCACTACGGACCGTATTTCATTTATTTTCATTTCTCTTTTCTTCCAAATCTTATGCAGCAGTTCTCCCTTTACTTCAAAATTTCCTTGGGTAAAATCTCTCTAGTGACACCTGCATGGTTGTAAGTAAAGTCCTAAGAGTGAAATATATATCTTTACAATGGCACTCCTGAGGATATTTCATTTATTTTCATTTCTCTTGACAAAATTTCTCGTTTCTTCCAAATCTTATGCAGCTGTTCTTCCTATACTTCAAAATTTCCTTGGGTAAAATCTTTCTGGTGACACTCGCTTGGTTGAAAGTAAAGGTGGGGTCATCCGCTTACGTTCAGGGCGTCTTATTCCTCCTCTCCACAAGTTATGGTAATCGTGTAAAAGGTGCCATAATTCTCTCCTTTGAATCATATAAAAAAACATATATTATTACTTCATCTGGGACGACTGCTTTCACCCATTCACACATCGACCTCTGAATAAATTTAAGTCTCAAAACTGTGAGAACTCAAACATTTCTTCATATTTATCAACGTTATAAAGGGATATCCCGACCTACTACTATTACTACTACTACTACTACTACTACTACTACTACTACTTTTCTAATAGTTTCATGATTCTTTCCACTAATGTTTTTTTTCATCATTAATGCGACTCGTTTTAACTTTTACCAAGGTCAGTTTTTTTTTTTTTATCTTACGGTTATATTGGAGGGAAAGTAAAAGTGTGTGTGTGTGTGTGTGTGTGTGTGTGTGTGTGTGCGCGAGGTGGTGAACGGTCTACTCAGGTGGGTTCGGTAGACGATTCAAGGTCACTCTCTCTCTCTCTCTCTCTCTCTCTCTCTCTCTCTCTCTCTCTCTCTCTCTCTCTCTCTCTCTCTCTCTCTCTCTCTCTCTCTCTCTCTCTCTCTCTACATAACCTTTAATGGCTGGACGTCTTGTTTCTGCACCAATTCAGTTCATTAATTATTCTTGCAAGTGGTTCAGGGCTCTCAGGTTTTCTTCTCTTTAACGGCGCGACAAATTCGGCTCCGTCCCAGCCCTGATAAGCGAGTGTTTGACCGCGAGAGATTGAGTGCGAGTGTGCTGCGGACGAGAGGTAACGTATAATTTCTCGATTTGACATTAGTGGCGATTGTAATATTATTCTCTCTCTCTCTCTCTCTCTCTCTCTCTCTCTCTCTCTCTCATTTTTGCCCTTGATGTGTTTTCTGTGCTGTAAAAGAAATAATCGCAAAGAAGAGTGATTTTCTGTAATGTAACCAAATGGAACTTCGTTTTTATCGGATTGATTTTACATACGAACGTCATCTTTGGTTCCTCGATATTAGAGAACCAATAAGGTGATCATCGTGTAACATTTTCCTATTTACCATTTGTTTCTGTCGCAAATATAAACCATAGTATCTTTTTAGTTTCCTGGTACTACTTCCACATGTATCCTTAGTTGTATAATCACACTCTGTACTGCCTGGGGGTTGGGATGGCATGCTCCTCCCTTCTCCTTCGTTGTTTACTTGCAACAATAAACTATCAATCATGTAAAGTCTTCGTAAGCAAATTATAGAGGACAGATCCACCCAGACCTGACTCAAGGGTTGCGCTGCGCTGCCCGTGTCTAAGTAAGGCGATGCTGAGCTCCGATATAGCTAACCCGGTAGCAGCGACAGGCCCAATTTGTGTCTTTACCGTGAACCAGCGACGGGATAAATTTTTGCCATGATAGAAACCCCCGAAAATAGATGATGCATAAACTGATCACAAAAGCGTTGATATATATATTATGATTTGGTTTGGGTGAGTGATGATTTTTTCTCATTTTCTCGCTTAGAGGGGCCTTTAAGAAACATGATCCCCGCAGCTACCGGGCTAAGACTCACTGGGTACGACAATTGGTGAAGAGCAGAGAGAGGTATTCATGACTATCCGACCAAGCCCAGCTGGATGTTGTGTTCCGCATCGCCGACGACCAAGCGAACAACAATTTATTCGAGACAACTTTACGGCCTGCCAGAACACCGATTATATGCATTATTGTCTCGAGGGTCCCTTGGATGGCCGCCAAGACGCGAGGGGGAGATGTAACGAAGAAGAAAGAGGATGAGGAAGACATAGGAAAGCTTTTAAGCATATACATACCACACATACCCCTCATAACCCCACCACCTATACCACTACTACTACTACTACTACTACTACCACCACTACACACACACACACACACACAGCGGGGTGCAGACGTAAGGGGGAAGGGAGGGGGGGAGGGAAGGACAGACAGGTAACCCTTTCCCCTCCCTCTCCCCCTCCCCCCCTCCCCCCTCCCCCCTTCCCGACGGCCAGGAATGCGCTGCCCCAAACTTTCACTCTCGCTTAAGGTCACATAGCTGTCAGACGCCGCCAGAGGGCAAGTCGGGGCCATCTTCACCTCGGATGACCATTGATTCTCTCTCTCTCTCTCTCTCTCTCTCTCTCTCTCTCTCTCTCTCTCTCTCTCTCTCTCTCTCTCGTCCGTCATGGTGAATGCAAAGTTATCAGCTTCTCGATTTTTCTCTTGTGTGTGTGTGTGTGTGTGTGTGTGTGTGTGTGTGTGTGTGTGTGTGTGTGTGTATGCAAGTCCAACCACTGTACCATCCATAACGTAATGAATAGATAAACAACCAAGCTAATATGAATAAGTAACAAATAACAGATGAACGATAAACAGCTAACAACCTATCCCCGTGTCCTTGCAGCGGCGGGCCAGTCCTGTCCTCCTGAAGGGGTGCAGTACTTCCCCGACTCCAGCCAGTGTGACAGATATACAGAGTGTCGCGAGGGAGTAGCCACCGATCAGCTCTGCCCCGACGGCCTCCTCTTCAACGACAAGATCACCGACGGACGCTACCCTTGCTTCTACGAGCCCGAGGTTGATTGTGGCTCCAGGACTCAGAGGCGTAAGTATGGAGGCGATACACAGCTTACGAGCTTGTTTGGGCTTAAGGATATTCAGGCTTATCCATGTGCTCGCTTCCTACACAGTTACGAGCTTGAGTTTTTGCATTAGGATATTCAAGCTTATCCATGTGCTCGCTTCCTACACAGTTACGAGCTTGTTTGAGCTTTAGGATATTCAAGCTTTAGGATATTAAAGTTTTAGGATATTCAAGCTTTAGGACAATCAAATTTTAAGATATTCAAGCTTTATGATATTCAAGCTTTAGTATATTCAAGCTTTATGATAATCAAGCTTTAGGATATTCAAGCTTAAGGATAAGAACGTTTTAGGATATTCAAGCTTTAGGATAAGAAAGTTTTAGGATATTCAAGCTTTAGGATAAGAACGTTTTAGGATATTCAAGCTTTAGGATATTCAAGCGTTCACTGTCCAACCTCCCAATGCAAGAGTTTCCGATCACTTTAAAATTCTCTCTTCATATTTATACGATCCATTTAAATTTGATCTCGCTGATTAGGCTTCTTCCTCTTTTTCTTTACCTGTTATAGAAAACAATATACAAATGCTGATCTTGATGTCTTGTTATTATTGGGAACAAGGGTCGACCTCTGGCACAGGACACTAGAGGTATTATTGAGCCACAGTCAAGGCTAATACGTGTTTCCTTCCTGACACAGAGCCCGCGCAGCCCACCGAGTTCTGCGCTCACCAGTGGGGCTACTTCGGCTCCGGGGATAGCGCCCAGTGCGGCTACTTCTACAACTGCGTCAACGGCTTCCCCTTCCGCGTGGACTGTCCCGCAGGCCTCGCCTTCTCCTCGGCCACCTACCGCTGCGAGTGGCCTGATGAGTCCCCTGACTGTGACGCCGCCGGTAAGACTTAGAATGTAGTAAGACTGTTCGCCGCGTCAGGAGGGAGGCGAGGGATGGTCAGCGGGAAAACCAGGATCAACCTTAGTACTTGCGAGACTAGAACTTGAACATCTAACGGCCTGAGATTAAAATCGATGGCAAACAGAACTTTTAAAGCACTATGATGTTAAGCTTCCTTATCTGTACAATGCTGATGTTGTGAACGCACCAAGACGGTAATTTCAAGGCGAAACTCTCCGGACTTTACACCATAATTTCACTAACTTGATGCGCGGCAGATTCAGATTCAGATTTTTATTGAGAAAAGAGGGATATTTACAGAGGAGGGGGGGAGGTGTTACACGCGGACACACGAGGATAAAGAGGCAACAAGAGGCCAGTCGGTCTGCACACATCAGCTCCGGAGAGTCAGTCAGTTAGTTCCCTATCTATAAATCTATCTAAACTCTTTCAAGCTTCCAAGCGGATTTCCAACAACTACATAGCGTATTTACTTAATTTATTGCATTAATCAACTTCTTTTAAAACCATTTCCCGCGTATCTCCTTCCTGAACGTGAATTTGTCCAATTTGCACCCGTTACTGTGGGTCCTAACAGCTATTTTTGTGTTAATTATTTATCAACCTCACCCTTGCCGGTCCCTCAGCTCTGTCTCTCCTCGCCACAGCTTTCCTGGGCTTCTCGTGTCCTGCCGATGTCGGATCCAACCAGCTGCTGCTCCTCGGGTTCCAACAGTTCAGGTACGTTCAATGGTCTTCCTCACTGTTTAACAATGGAGTAAATCTTCAATTTCAGCTTGCTATATAATTGTTTTATGATTTAAGGTTATGTTATCTACTTAAGTATGTGTTTGTGTTCAGAAATTTTTAACTAATAATTTTCATATTCTGAAAGCCTAACCATTCTGACTTATCTTAACTGATAACTGAATGGTTACTTGCTAGGGCCGTACTGCGACTGAGAGATTGTCAGAATTACAATTTACAACCCTTCCCTCCAGGTCGCCGAGGGACTGCCGTGAGTTCTTCATCTGCGTGGGCACCTCCCCGAGGGTGCAGTACTGCCAGCTGGGTCTTGTGTTCGACGAAGTGAACAAGACGTGTGTGGAGCCCGAGCTCGTGCAGGGATGGTGAGTGTTTAGGAAGACGCGGTCTGAGCCAATGAGAGCGGTGGCATTATGAAACGGGAAATACCGCCGGACGGTAAACGCGTTGTCCACAGGGAACCTTCTATCAAACAAACTGAGTGGGGGGAGCAGCCAGCCTTTATTAGTTTGTTATATCCGAAGGCGTAAATGGGTACAAGGCACTATGGCAAAAGTGATTAAAGAATCCTTCCAAGCAAGGCAATTAAGACCTTATAGCTCTGCCAGGGTTACAGGACGGTGCTATGTCTCACAAATAAGCTGCCGCAAGCTGGGATCGAACTCGCAATCTTTCATATGTGGCCCGAGCACTGTTCCCAGAGAGCCATCTGGCTTCCAGGTATTGCAGCAAATAAAAGCAAATTATAGTGTTCACAGTAGCTAACAGTAGGCTACTATTGTTTTACCGGATATAAAAGGGTGTTCTGGGATGAGAAGGAATCATTTGTTTCCTTACTAACACATCCACATTACCAACACATCCCTCTAATACCTTCTCCTTCCCTTTGCAGCCAGGACTACTACACCCCGGAGGAGCTGGCGCTGTACAGGGAGCAGCGGGAGAAGGCGCGCGTCGCCGCCGAGAGGAGGCAGGCCGAGCTCCAGGCCCTGAGGGAGAAGCTGGCGGAGCGCAGGAGGCAGCAACAGAGCCTTTAAGTCTGTTGCAGCTTTTTTCTGAGAGGCACCCTCGCCCCCCCACCCCCCCTGCACATACACACACCAACGCCGAACTCACTCGTCTTGATAAGAAACACCAGCCACCACCGCGTCACACTTCACCAATGGCTCCAATAGCTAACAACTGAGTCCAGTTATTGAATGACATGTTTGAGTGTGTAATAAAATCACCCTTCAGACGAGTAGCACCCAAGAATAACTGACCCCCTACACAAGGATTACAACCTCAAGAATAAATCTTATAAGTCACTTTTAAACACGTATATAGGGTGCACATAGTGAAATTTTTTCTGTACTTATCCTACACAACGGAGTGCTGACATGCCTCTGCAGCCTTCAAACGATGACCTGGTCCTGAGGCCTGTCTGAGGCCGTTAAAAGGAATGATAGAAAACTGTAATAAAATGAATGGAATACATTTCACTGAATTATGAGAATACAAAACAACACAGTACTACTGGGGACCAGCACGAAACCCAGCACAGTATTATTAGGCATAACATGACACGTGACATTAGCTACAGGTAACCATCTTGAAGGAACGCTTTCTCCACGCCAAGACAACTACTCTGAAGTAGCTATATACTCTGTGTTTTGTCCCCATTATTCTGTCAGCTTTTTGTTCTGTCCCTTCATGGCAATAAACAATTGTATCATGAATTTTATTAAGCAAGTGTTTTGGAGATCCCTTCGGCAAGTCTGTCTCTGTGTAATTCAATATGCTCAAGTCGGTTTCCTCAAGGCCCGGTTTTTGGTGTTGTCTCCACCAGTTATTTCTGATTATGTTTGATAATGCACAGGGCACCAGGGTTGGAGCCTTACATGCATTCTCATCCTCCCAGATGCAAACTATATACAAAAGCCCTGTAAGGAGCATGAATCTCACGTGTGGCTCTCAAACAGTCAGCGGTTAATCATCTTAACAACTCTCCACCCCTCTAAAGAGCTCACTGCTGAAGACTTTCTACTCAAGCTCATCCCTGTGCTGTCCAACATTCTACTGCAAGAGTTAACAAGTATCTTCAGTTGATCATCTCTTTCATTAATACACTCTATAGCAGCCTTCCTTCCATTGCACTTCCTATGACTTGTAATCTTTCAAGAGGGGAGTGTCAAGACACCGCTCAAACATCATTGATAAATCTCCTTTTAGCTTCTACTTATCTTTCCTGAAGCAGCATTTTGTTTTCCAGTTTCCTCAGCCCTTGGATTGCCTTTTCTACAAGGAAAGTAACTCACTATCACCATCTCCATCACCATAACTATCCCATCACTGAGCCGTGGGGGGCAGGATGCAAGAAACTATGACATGAGCTGGAAGAGAATCTGTCTGGGCCACAATGGGCCTACCAGTGCCCTTCAAGCCTACCTGTGCTAAGGGCTGCACGCACACACACACACATACACATATGAGCTTGTGCTTAAAAATACATGAAACAAGAAAAAATTGCCAACAGAAGCAAACTCAAGCAATGTAACCATATAACACTTTTAAAACTTCAAAAATCTGCATGTATGAAAAATGAAAAGAAAAAATGCACATGGCAATGACACAATTTATGAATGCAAACAAAAAGCATGAATGACTTACCTGAATCCCTTGTACTGAGCATGCAAAGACAACGCCACCCACACACTACCATGATGTACACAGCCATGCATCTCAAGAATAGGTGACACAACTTACATGTCATCTACTCTCAAGACTATTGGCTGTATTCTCTCCCTTACCAAGAGATGGGAGTAACTACCCATTAAACACCAATGGCACTTTCTAAACTACTTTGCAACATACTTCAACTACAATTACTAAGTCTATTTGGGCTCGTAAGGAACAGCACCTGGCAGACTGGTATTATCGGAAATGGGAAGAAAATGATCTGCCAAGTGAATGTGTAGAAATACTTTGAATATACTCATGAATTAGTACATTATAAAAACACATTATCGACTGAATACACACACACACATACACACACACACACACACACGACTCAATCAGCCTCCATTTCCAACACGACGAGGGTTAAGAAAAGTTCAGGAATGCTCATCTGAAATAACTTTAATGAACTAAAAATAACAGTGTACAATGTCTTGAGACTATCACACTAGATACTCAGAAATAATAGTTTGATGTCCTGTGGTGAGTGTTTGGGAAGCTTCACACAGCTCTGTACTTCCTCCTTCCTGTGAATTTAAACTCCTTCCAGAGGGGTAGTGTCAAGACGCCTGTCAGACCAAAGTGAATCAATCCTTTAGTATCTACTGTTCCTTTATACAGTAGCAGCCAGTGTTCAAGGGTTTGTTCACTTCTGAGTTTGCTGCCCTTTGCCTGACTCCTTCATAGAAAAAAAAGGTTGGTGTCTGCTCACTCCAGTTGTCATCACAAGCTATACTTTATTAACAGCAGTTATCACTCAAGTTTTTGACACAAGCTACGTTATCTACAGCGGATACAGACTTAAATACAGTCAATGAAAAAGCACTCGGCATGGGGGTTGTATAATGCCTCTGGGAGCTTCTATCTTGTGCTGGTGCCTCGGTCCAGGCCAGGCTGGAGCGAGCACCTCAACACACACGCACACGAACACACACACACACACACACACGAACACACACACACACAGTGGCATAGTCAGTTCTGTTTATACTCATGGAAAAGTTGATCTCATAAAGTTAGGTTCAGTGAAGGATCAATTTCAGTTTTTAAAAAGTAGTAGTAGTAGCAATAGTAGTAAAATTAGCCTTTTTCTTTTAAATGCATTCATATAATTTGAGAAGTACATGGGATACCTTCATAAGGGCACTAAATATTTATAAGTGGGCCAAGCATGGTGGCACTAATCCAATAGGTGTATTTTGTAAATTGCCTTTTAAAGTTTTTTGTGTATCAAATGAAATGAAATTTGCCACAACCTTAGAGTCTGCAAAACTGGCTAAAGTTTGTGGTGGATTCTGAATTGGCAACACTAGAAGCTGCCAGGCATCAGGGTGTCACAGACACAAGCTGAGCCCCTTCCTGTGCTGGGATTTGTATTTGTAGCCATGTAGTCAATGTAAATACAATATAAGTTTCAAATTGAGGACAGACTCATTGAAGGATGGGGAGGGCAGGCTGTAAGAGCTACCAAGAGTAAGTGGACTGGCCTTGTTTAAGTCTCCATATATTGTATTATTTTTTGAGCCAAAAGTTAGTCTCGGGACCTTTTCTGAGATCAGTCAAAATAAAGTAAGGCTGCAAGGGGCTGTGTTTAATTCCCACTTCATGATAAAAGATTCTCACAAGCAGGTGATGACCGTTTCTATTGAAAGACTTTGAATTTGGCAAACTTTTTCTTCCAGAGGCAAACCTGCTCCTGAGCAAGGCAGCCATTCTGAGAGTGTTTGCCACCACTGAGTGTGTGTCTTGTCTGTGTCTGTTTCTCTCTCACTCACTCTCTCTCAAACAAACAAACAAACACACACACACACACACACACACACAGGAAATACAGTGTGTCAAGAACAAGGGGAGTCTGGTGAGAGAGACATATGGCCTTGGGCCCTCGCCTCTCTCTCCCTTTCTCCTTCCCAGTGAATGCTGGCTGCCCGGTGCCACACAGGAGGTCATCTAAGCCACTGCCAAGCACAGCTGGGCACGGCATCCCTGCACAGCAAAGGATATGCTTTTTACACGGTTCCTGGGTGGTTTAGCAGCACAGCAAGCACGTGGTGGGTCGGCGGAGTGGTGGACGCACTAGACGCTGCCACGTACGAGAGCTCCATCCACAAGGCGTTGCAGCTGCTGTGTCTCGCGCTGCTCTCATGAGTGACAAAGGAAGGTGTGAGGCTCTGATGGTGTGTGTGTGTGGCCTTCATGCAGAAAAAGGCACCTTCATGAGACTTATTTGAATAAATATGGTGTGTGGATGGCCGTGTGGGAAATAATAATCAAGTGTATGTTTGACATGAATGGCTTGTTGCCTATCTCAAGCTGGCCGGCGGAATTCTCTGTTCCTTGTTAATACTGTGCTACCCTGCAACGGGCTCGCCTGGAAGCATCGACTAACACTGCAGCAGGATGGAAGGCCACGGGTGTGCCAGAGACGCTCAGCCCAGCGCGTGCTCCGTCACCGAGAGACACAGAGATTCGAGGCGGTCGGTGATGTCGTTATCAGCCGGGTCGGGCGAGGAGGGCGGCGGCCCCAGGTGGGAGTAAGATGCCCTGGGGGAGAAGTGGGGCTCCAGAACGGTGCTTGAACCTCCGGGGAGCCGCAGGTCTCCACAGGCGCTGGTGCTCAGGGAAAGGGAGGTGGAGGGAGTGGTGGTGGGGGGAGGGGGCGGGATGGGGCCGGTGCGTGCAGGGCCAGACAGGGGCAGCTGGTGGGGCCGCGAGGGGGCTGATCTTGTCCGCTGCAGGGTGATGTGAGGCCTCAGCTGGGGAGGGAACAGTATCATACAGTTGCTGCTTCTGGTGCTGAGGTAAGTCCTGCCTGGCCTGGCTATCCTTAGTGCTGCACTCTGAACCACAGCAGTGAAACACAGGCACTGTTGCTGCTGCTCTAGCCCTGACTGACCCTGGCCACTCAATGGGCACCGGGTTATCCGTGACTAGGGAGGATAGAGGCAGCAGAAAAGGAATTGGCCGCCCTATTCCATAACCCGTTGGCCCTGACGTAGGTGACGCTATTCATTTTCCCTCATGTTTTTAAAAGTATAAGACAACTCCTGCATATAGACAAATACATGAGGGCTGCTAAGAGTGGTGGCAATGATTCCTGACCCAAATCCATGACACTCATACCTAGGGAGTGTTCCTCAACCTTACTGAAGGTTAACATTATTAGCGCCCCAAGTTATGAAATACAATTCTAGAGTTTTGCATACTACAGGTGGTGCAGATGATGCCAAGGTGTATGTCATGCTTCCCTCATGCCAACAGCTACTACACACTACTTCTAATGACCATACAGTGTTCAGAACCCTTACATGTAGCAGACCTGGTGATGGCTCAACAGTATTCTAGACACTTACAACCTACATTGTCCACCATTTTAAATAACAAGTTCCTATCCACTTCTTCCAATAACCATACACAGTGTGCTAAAACCCCAACATGTTAGAGGGCCCGGTGGTGACTGGAGGCTCCCAAACAGCTACAGTGTACACAGTCTACCACTATCAGTAACTGTAGTCCATCCCAGCAGGTCTGTCAACAATAATGCTCACCCTGAGGCAACAACTTTGTCATGACTCTCGCATATGCCAACAGCTGCTTCTTCAGGTTATGATACGACACACTCATTGAAATGTGGTTTTCCCAAGTGGGATAAGGAATACAAACAATAGGTACACTTTGTCATCAAAATTATAACTAAATGACGATTACCAAAAAATATCTGATGAAATGGCCCACTTCATGGTGTCACGGTAAGCAGGTTAGTGGTTAAGAAAAAACAGTGTTGCCACGGGAGCCTTGCCGTTGCCAGAGTCAATGGGACAAAGTATCATTACTGTTATCCCCTACCATGCAGTGTTCACCCCCTGTAGGTAGCTTACATAGGGTTTGGCATGAACTCACTCAGCCACACTCACCTCTGAGGGCGTCTCCTGCAGTGAGGGCCGCTTGGCGAGGAACTGCTGAGGGGAGAGAAGTCCCCCTACGCCTAGAGAGGGAAGACCTGGCAGGCTGTTCCGTGGACTCATGAGGCCCCCAAGACTGACAGCAGCAGCAGCAGCAGGTGGGAGGGGGAAGAGCTGGTGGGTCTGATGTGTGGGGAAGGCCTTGCCCCCCACCAGCAGGCCCGTGGGGAGGTGGGTGTGGCGCTGCCCACCCACGCGAGGGACCCTAAACGATCCACCCAGAAAACCGTCCCCACCATACTGCTGACTCCACCTGTGGGGATGATTACAGGGATTGAATATTTGGCCACCTTGAAAGAAGGCTGAAAAAATGCTGAATATTTTGTCCGGCTGCGAATATGAAGTAGACTAACCTTTACTTTGATTTTCATGAGTCTGCTGGTCTTTGTGCAATAAATAAGTCAAGGGCAGTAAAGAAAAGTGTAAATATGGGTTGGTATTTTAAGACACTTTTGGTTCTCACATCAACTATTTCTAAAGGTCAAAGAGGGGATCAGTAGAGTTCTAATGAGTGTTTCTTCAGGTTCTGGTACAGAGGAAGGGTCAAACTACCACCAGGGTCATAAAACTACTCCTGGAAATGCCCACAACTCCTACGAAAGCCTTGTCAAATATGTGTTCTTGGGCAGCAAAATGTCTTGTAATACAACTCATAGAACCTGTTGGCAGTAATTGTGGGGATCAGTAGAGTTCTAATGAGTGTTTCTTCAGGTTCTGGTACAGAGGAAGGGTCAAACTACCACCAGGGTCATAAAACTACTCCTGGAAATGCCCACAACTCCTACGAAAGCCTTGTCAAATATGTGTTCTTGGGCAGTGAAATGTCTTATAATACAGCCCATAGAACCTGTTGGCAGTAATTGTGGGGATCAGTAGAGTTCTAATGAGTGTTTCTTCAGGTTCTGGTACAGAGGAAGGGTCAAACTACACCAGGGGGGGTCATAACTACTCTGGATAAATGCCCACAACTCCTACGAAAGCCTTGTCAAATATGTGTTCTTGGGCAGTGAAATGTCTTATAATACAACCCATAGAACCTGTTGGCAGTAATTGTGTATGTGTGTGCATGTGTGTATTTGACAAGCCACCATGTTCACAGACAAGGGTTTTCAGCGTGTGACGGACCTGCGGTTGTGCCGGGTGTCCTTGGTCTTGGGGGGCAGCGGATGCCACACACGGATGATCTGCTGCTTCCAAGACTGCAGCCGCCTGATCTGCGTGGGTGTGAAGGCCTCGTGGCTCACACACTTCTCCACCAGGCCCAGGAATGCACTCACACACTCGTCCTCCAGCCTCACACTCACCAGCAGCTGAGTGCAAACTGTAGGGTGACAAGACCAATGTTAGTCAGGTGACCTCCTCAAGAAGAACACACAGGTAAGTATTTTTAGACACTTCTGCCTCTCACATCAACTATTTCCAAAGGCCAAAAATGAGATCAATCGGATTAAAATGAGGTTTGTTTTTTAGGTTCATGGTACAGAAGGGTCAAACTACCACCAGGGTCATAAAACTGCCCCTGGAAATACTAAGAAACTCTATGAAAGTCTTGTCAAATATGTGAGTACTTGGGCATCGAAATGTTTGAGAATACCACCATTACAGTCATGCCTTCATTCTTACAAGGGTTATATTCCTAAAACCCTTTCTCAGGCACTTGATTCACTTCTTATACAGAGCTTCACCTAAGGATACTCATGGATCATTAACCCAGTAGCAGCGACGAGCCAAATTTGTGGCTTTACCGTGTAGCAGCGACAGGCCAAATTTGTGCCATGATATAAACCCCCAAAATAGATGATGCATAAACTGATCACAAATGCTTTGATATGTATTATGAAATGGTTTGTGTGAGTGATGATTTTTACTCATTTTTCTCGCTTAGAGGGACCATTAAGAAACATGATCCCCGATGCTACCAGGTTAAACATCCATATGAACTCCTTCAAAGAACCTTTAGCTTAGAGACTTTCTGCCCTCAAAACACAGGCCAGACACAGAAATATACCTTGATAAGACCCATAATCAATAACAAAGATATAGTATTTAATTTTTAGAGCAAAACCCCTCTTGCCTTTATGGTGGTCACTTCCCTGACGCCCCTCACCTTTGCCCATGACCCGGGTGAATTGGGACGGGAGGTCATTCTCTGCGATGGTGCTGCTGTTGTCTGGCTCCAGGGGGGAAGGTCTCGGGGCGTCCTCCTTCTGCAGCTCCTTCTCCTCCCCGCGCAGGGAACACATGGACGAGGAATTGGAGGTGGAGAGGGAGGAGGTAGTGGAGGAGGTGGGGGCAGTGGTGATGGAGGGGAAGGATGAAGCGACAACAGTGGAGGAGGATGAGGATGAGGTGGAGGGAGAGGATGTGGAGGTAGAGGAGGTGGCAGCTGAGGTGGAGGTGGTGGTGGTGGTGGAGGGAAGGGAGTCTAGGGCGGTAGTGTTGACTGGCTGCTGGTGTTGTGGCTGCAGGCTGGGGTGGTGGTGGGGGTGAGGGGGAGGGCCGTCTGCCGGGGGGGTGTAGGGGGGGAAGGGCGTGAGGATGATTGCTTTGAGTTCGTTGAGGCAGGACAACAGGTGCCCGCCACTCATCACCTCCTGAGGGAAAAAAGATGGAAAACAGGGAAAATAACTACCATGGCTGTGTGTTTTTTTTTGTGTTATATCAAGGGAGGCAGCTCAAAAAAAAAAAAAAAAAAAAAAAAAAAAAAAAGGGGCCCTGAGACACTGCTCCATCGCAAACATCAATAAGCTCATCCCAATGCTGTCCAACTGACTATGCAAGAGTTAACCAGCATGCTCACCCCAACCGATCATTTTTGGGTGAATATTTGCAGAGAGAGAGAGAGAGCTGGCCTTTTTATATCCACTCTTTGTTTTGCCCTCGAGCTGTTTCTCATTCCAGTAACAACAAAAATAATAAATAAAAGGTTGGGGGGGGCAAGAGGCAAATGTTTCCATCTTTACCTTCTCAATCTGGACTAGCTGTGTGTGCCGCTCCTTCAGCTTGTTGATGGAGAGGACAATCTTGTGTCGCGCCCCCTTGGTCACCCCCTGCGTCTCCAGCGTTGCCTCGTCCAGCGCCAGCAGCTCGTCGTAGGTCAGGTTGCACAGCAGAGGCGAGTACTTGTGTAGCCGCAGCGACTTGAGCCACACGCCCACATCTGCAGAGGGAGACAGTTAGTGTGTGCCTGGTTTTGGATTTATATTCTTGCACCTATTCTTTATGAAGGCTTTTGGTGCTTCATATATTTGCCAGTCTTTTCCCCTCCTCTCATATTCTCTATTCACCCGTCATCTACCTACTCAAAGTTTGCCGCTGTTGCTTTCCTTAATATTTTCATGCATATTCACTAATCTTCTGAGCTTGCTAACAGTGTGCTGCCACCCCTCCCATGGCCTTGCTATACGAGACTCTGTACTCAAACTAATTCTTATTTCCATCAACTTCCTACTGCAGGAGATAACAAGGACCTTCATTTTTTCATGCCTTCACTGGTAAACTCTGAACTGTCTCCCTTTGTTTGTATTTCCTCCTTCCTGAACTCTTTCAAGGTAAGTACTGAGACAACTCCTGAACTAAACTGGTATTTTCTTTAAAGGTGCTACTTCTGTCACCTTTGTAGGGGCAGCATCTTTCTGGGCATCATGTTTGGGCCTCGGAGTGTTCTCTTTACATTAAAAACAAAGAAGAAAAAACAAAGAAGAAACAATTGCTACAGTATTGATGTCCTCACCTCTCATGCCAGGGTGAGGCTGGCAGGCCTCCTCAGGATTGGACTCACACCCGGAGGAGCGTGACGAGGTGGCTGAGTTGTTGGGGGACTGCGGGGCCTCACCCGTGCTGCTGCCCACCAGGCTCGTGCTCACCCCAACGCTGCCACACCAGCCCATGTCATCCTGGGGGACAAAGGGTGACACTTTAGTCAGTGGATGATGGAATGCTCACACTGACTACTGAACGGATGGTTATATACACTAACACACACACACACACACACACTGAAATTTGAAGACGGGACAGAGCAAATGTAGCTCTCTTCCTGTATATCATAACTAGGTAAATTAAACACACACACACACACACACACACTGAAATTTGAAGACTGGACAGCATAAATATAGCTCTCTCTCAGTATATCACAACTAAATAAACACACACACACACACACTGATATTTGGAGGCAGGACATCACAAATACAGCTCTCTCCCAGTATATCACAACCAAATAAATACAACTAACACACACACACACACACACACACACACACACACACACACACACAAACACCCACACCCAATCTATAAACCTCCTCCTGCAATGTCTTTATACAATTGTGAACTCTTGAGAGCACGGGGGCCAGCTCTGAATGACACCAACACAACAACACTGACACATGACACCAACAATGAGGAAAATAAACTGACAAAGAGACTGACCCAGGGGGCAAGAGCGGGGGACCAGGAGGCCTTGGTCTGAAAGCAAAACCAGAGAAAGTTAGAAGTGAAGTTAACCCAGGAGGAGGAGGAGGAGGAGCAAGAGGAAGAGGAGGAGGGGGAAGAGGGGGTAGAGGAAAGGAGAGGCAAGGAGAAGAGGAGGAGGACGAGGAGGAGGAGGAGGAAGAGGACGAGGAGCAGGAGGAAGAGGTGGAGGTAGAGGAGGAGGTAAAGGAGAGGAATGTAGAAGAGGAGGAGAGGAGAGGATGAGGAGGAGTCCCAAGCTTTTATATACCTTTTCATCAATCTCTATATACACATAAGAGGATAAAGGCTCTCTCTTTTATTGTTACTTGTGTATTTCAATGACCAAAGCTTAGCAATACACCTTAACAGCAAGGGGCAAAACTCAAGCCTGTCTGCATAACATTAAAGGCTGTAAGCTTAACCCCATATAGGAAGTGGGCTGATATTTAGGGTCATAGGCTGCAAAATAGGGTAATCAGGTTCACTTATGACTCTGTATGTGATGCAAACATTAAGTAAGCCTTGGCTGCCTCTGAACACCTGCCCGGCTGTGTCCTCACCTGTCCTGTGTCCGGCGGCAGCACCACCGAGGCGTCGCTGCTCCACCGGGACTTGGCGGGGCCCAGGCTGCCGCTGTGGCTCTGGTCGTGGCCGCCGGTGCCACTGCTGCTGTTGTTGTTGCTGGCATTGGTGTTATTGCTGCTGCTGGTCGTGGTGGTGGTGGTGGTGGTGGTGGTGGCAGAAGGGAAGCCTGAGGACAGAGATTCAAATTAGAGTGTATTGATGCTTGACTTTACCCAATGATACATGGATGATGGTGCTCAACAAATGATGGAGTGTTCTACTGTAAATAAGTATTCTCATTATGGCTCCTTCTATTATTTTTGTGAGTAGCTTCTCTGCATATGTTTTTATTGTTCAGGCAACTTGATATATACTCTTAAAAGAATTCAAGCCTTAGGAGGAGGAAGCAGGGGAGGAAGGATGATGCAAACTTCACCAGTGAGAGGGATGCAAGAATGAAGATGTTGCTTAACTCTTGCATTACAGAGTTGGACAGGAGAGGGATGAGCTGGAGTTGAAAACCTTGTGCAGGTACTGCGACTTACCTTCCCTGGGGTGGGTGTGGGTGTGGGTGTGGATGAGGGTGCTGTGGGTTGGCGGGGGGGGAGGGGGGTGGCGGCGGTGTTCGGCCAGACGCTCTTCAAGGGCGCGTAGCCAGTGGGTGAGGGCGCGGCGCTCCTCCACAGTGACTGCCGGGTGGATGAGGGTGTAGCTAAGCAGCTGGCGGGCGTTCTCCAGGGCGGTTGACTGCTGGCTACCCGCTGAGGCCACAGCCTGCGCCAGCACCTGACGGAGGGATGTAATGAGTGATTAGCCCCTTCACTGCGGATTTCCTACAAGACATCACCAAGCTACAGGAATGTAACAAAAAGTGGCTGCTATAATTCAACAAAGAAAAATGTAAATACCTGCACCTTGGGAGGGGATATCCAGCTTAACAATACCACATGGGAAACACTCCACTATCAACCATGGAGGCAGAGAAAGACCTGGGACTATATGTTACCAGACTACCAGTGAAAGCCAAATCCAAGCCAATTGCAGCGGACGGGTTATATGAAACCATGGATGGGACTAGGGTGGTGTGAGCCAGGGGATGTGTATACCCTGGGAGCTCCTGTGAGGACTAGACCAGTGGTTCCCAAATAAGAGGCACACCCCCTGGGAAGTGAGGTGAAAACAATGGATGCGTAAAGCCACAATTGTTATCTTTGGTCAAAACAGATATAATTAAACTCTCACAGAAGTAACTCAGAACTTTTCGCTCACAGTAAGTACAGCCAAACCAGGCGAAATAACTACAGCAGGTCACAGGGAATTAAAGAGCAATAGTTTCACCAACAATCTTTCTTCATGTCCGTGCACAGCAAAGTCTGCCAGTCACCACTATCCACTTTCTGGCACATTTTGAATTCCTCAGTGCAAGTTTCTTACACCTCATGAATCCCCTGTTGACTCACACCAGACAGCAAGGCATAGCAAAAGGTGTAAATACATTATAGTTGTGTGTTGCATCAGCGCTCATTTCCATCACCTCAGCCCTTGAGTGGTGGGAGAGTCCATTTCATCATGACAGAGGGCCAGTGTGTGACAGCCAGGTTGCTACAGTTTATCTTACCCAGGTTTCCACAGGTACCAATATTTATCGACCGGGTCAAAATGGAGAGCAAAGAGCTGGGTGTGCCGTTTGCTGACTGCCGAGAAAAGCATCTAACCTTTGTAGGTGCAGCATCTTCAGAAGTGTCATTTTTGTTCTACTTTGCCATGATAAAAAAAATCATCATATAAGAAAAAACAAAATTGGTTAAACACAAAAAATAAAAAAAATAATGAACTATAAAGAAGCTCCCAACTAGAACAACAGGTAAGCATGACAAATGATACTGAATGAAAAAAAATTGCATCCCAAAAACAACAACAACAAACAACAACAACACCAGACCTTGAATATGTATACAGACCAACAGACTTTGGGACAAGGAGAGTCTGACTGAGGTGGAGTGAAAACCTACTAGTGTGTGTGTGTGTGTGTGTGTGTGTGTGTGTGTGTGTGTGTGTGAGAGAGAGAGAGAGAGAGAGAGAGAGAGAGAGAGAGAGAGAGAGAGAGAGAGAGAGAGAGAGAGAGAGAGAGAGAGAGAGAGAGAGAGAGAGAGAGAGAGAGAGAGAGAGAGAGAGAGAGAGAGAGAGAGAGAGAGAGAGAGAGAGAGAGAGAGAGAGAGAGAGAGAGAGAGAGAGAGAGAGAGAGAGAGAGAGAGAGAGAGAGAGAGAGAGAGAGAGAGAGAGAGAGAGAGAGAGAGAGAGAGAGAGAGGAGAATATTGCAAGTCTCGTATACATGAAGGACCAAACTAGGCGCCTTGCCCTTGAATCTTGATGTACACACACACACACACACACACACACACACACACACACAGATAGATAAAGATATAGATAGGAAGTAGAATCTAAAACAGGAAGAAGAGGAAGAGGAAGAGGAAGGAGGGAGACAAGAGGCTGCAGCATAAAATATAGGGAGGAAGAGGAAGAGGAGGAGGAGGAGGAGGAGGAGGGTGAAAATGCGTGCGAGGGGAGTCATGAGTCACCGTATGAGTCACGGGGAAGTCCTCCTCCACCAGACAGTGACTCAGGTTGATAGTTTAACGGGATGGAGGAAAACCTACGAGGAGGAAGAGGAGGAGGAAGAGGAGGAGGAAGAAGAGGAGGAGGAGAAGAATACATTGCCTTATCTTGTGTATGCGAGAGATGTTGTATTTCAGCCTTGGTTTGAGAGGTGGAGTGACGCAGGAAGGAGAGAAGGAAGGAAAGAAGGAGGAAGGAAGGAAGGAAGGAAGGAAAAAAGGAAAAAGGAAGGAAAGAAGAAAGGAAAAAAGGAAAGAAGGAAGGAAAAAAGGAAAGAAGGAAGGAAGGAAGGAAGGAAAGAAGGAAAAAGGAAGGAAAGAAGAAAGGAAAGAAGGAAAAAGGAAGGAAAGAAGAAAGGAAAGAAGGAAGGAAAGAAGGAAGGAAGGAAGGAAAAAAGGAAGGAAGGAAGGAAGGAAAGAAGGAAGGAAAGAAGGAAAGAAGAAATAAGGAAGGAAGGAAGGACAGAAGAAAGAAATTAAGCGGAAAGAAAAAAGGAAAGAAGGAAATACAGAGGAAAACAAATAGAAAAAAAAGGAAAGAAGA
>NC_066561.1:9763215-9768215 GCF_024679095.1 Eriocheir sinensis | reverse complement strand
CACACACACACACACACACACACACACACACACACACACACACATACACGCCAGAGTTCCCGTTGCTAAGTACAAAATAGAACGCAGAACCAAGAGAGAGAGAGAGAGAGAGAGAGAGAGAGAGAGAGAGAGAGAGAGAGAGAGCACCCACACCCACCCACGACATCAGGAAACTTTAATCAATGAACTCAACATTTCCGAGAATTCTAACGTGATTCCCTAACTTGGTGGCCGCGCACACACACACACACACACACACACACACACACACACACAATTCTCGCAACATGTTTAAGGAAGTATTTTGATCAATGCTAGGAGGGAAAGCAAATCTCTCTCTCTCTCTCTCTCTTCATTTTCCTTTTTTTCCGTATTTTTTCCCATTATTATTTTATTCTAATCTTCACTTATTTTTCCTTTTGTTTTTCGCTTCCTCTCTCTCTCTCTCTCTCTCTCTCTCTCTCTCTCTCTCTCTCTCTCTCTCTCTCTCTCTCTCTCTCACCATGAACCCTGACCTTACCAAGCAAACGTAAAAAAGTGATGGCCCCTCCTCCCGTTATCTCTCTCTCTCTCTCTCTCTCTCTCTCTCTCTCTCTCTCTCTCTCTCTCTCTCTTTACCTGAAGCACGCATTTCAAGTCTTATGGGAAGGCGATGGTCCGATGAATGGGTCTGGGAGGGCGTGCGTTACTATGTTGGTAGGGTATGTTGGTAGACTATGGTAGAATACGTTGGTGGAAGGTCGATTTTATGCTGGTCGACAATACTGGATGGTCGAGTTGGTTGGTTGGGGTCATAAAATTTGTGTAGGAATGTCAACTCGTAAGGATTTCCACGTTTTTATAATGTTTTCCTTTTTCTTTCCTCTGCTTTGTTTTTCTGGCGTGAGAGGGAAGGGGAAAAAAAAACTATATATATAAAGGTTCTGTTGACATTTGGCTTTTAGTGGTGGTGGTGGTGGTGGTGGTGGTGTGTGTGTGTGTGTGTGTGTGTGTGTGTTGTAGGTAGATAGATATGGATGGGTAGGTAGACATAGATAGATAGACAGATTGATAGAATAAGAGAAACACAGAGACAGAGAGAGACAGACAGAGGGCTAAATAGACAGATAGAGAGACAGAGAGACAGACAGAGGGATAGATAGACAGATAGAGAGAAAGACAGACAGAGGGATAAATAAATAGATAGATAGAGAGAAAGACAGAGAGACAGACAGAGGGAGAGGGCATGAGACTGACTGACTCACCACCACCACCACCACCACCACCACCACCACCACTACCTTCACCACCACCACCACCACCACCACCACTACCTTCACCACCACCACCACCACCGCTTCACACTTCACCGCCACCCACACACACTTGTAAAAATAATAATAAAAATAAAAAAAAATAAAAATAAAAAAACGCTCTTGGTCTCTTTTCTCTTTGGGTTTTTTTTCCTGTATGTTTTCTCTTTTACGGTCTCGAAAGCTTATCACTTGTTGTTGTTGCTATTATTATTATTATTATTATTATTATTGTTGTTGTTTTCTCGCTTATGTGTTCTTAGTGTTGTCATTTTTAATGGGTTTACTGTATGAGAGAGAGAGAGAGAGAGAGAGATAGGCAGGTAGGTAGGTAGGTCGAAACCAGACTTCCTTTCACTTTCAACCCGACCCTGTGTTCCCTCCTCCTCCTCCTCCTCCTCTTACACACACACACACACACACACACACACACACACACACACGCACGTACACATGTTCACTACACATGGAACACACGTATACACAGCTCCCTCAATGCATATTTAAACAACTCGCAAGTCATGTATGTATATGCAACACACACACACACACACACACACACACACACACACACACACCTGCTGGCGGTCTGATTAGCAGCTCCAGGTGGGGCGTGCACACGTGCTTGGAATCACACACACACACACACACACACTCCTCACACTCGTACTCTCTCATACACACACACACACACACACACACACACACACATATCACACTAACACTCGTATTCTCTCTCTCTCTCTCTCTCTCTCTCTCTCTCTCTCTCTCTCTCTCTCTCTCTCTCACACACACACACGGGAAAATGAAGAATACTAGCTTTAGGGGGGTCAGCGTACTCCGGTGAGAGAGAGAGAGAGAGAGAGAGAGAGAGAGAGAGAGAGAGAGAGAGAGAGAGAGAGAGAGAGAGAGAGAGAGAGAAACCAGCTTCAGCAGTAATTGCTTGATCTTGACAAACGCAACTTATTAAGGTTCAGTTTCGATTTCACTTCGACATTCATTTTGCTTTCGTTTTCCGCTCCGTATTGGTGACTATCTTTCCTTCACTCTCTCTATCTATCTTTCTATCTATCTATCATCATTCTCAACCATGTATCATCTTTCCTTCATTATCTTTCCTCAGGCACTTCATGTTCCTTCATCCACTCGCTTACTGTCCTTTTATCTTCAAACATTATTTTTTTTCCCATTGCAAATCGTTCACTGTTTCCTAGCACGACCTTCTTAGGCAAGCAACACTTTCTGCACGTATTTGGGTAAGTTCTGTTTTCCTCGCCAGCACTCAAGCAAGGGAAGGAAGGGAACGCAGAAGCTACCTCGAGGGAACGGGAGACCAGGTTTCCCTCCACCCTTCTCGTGCAACAGCCAGACCCCAACTGTTGCTCAGGCTGTCGCAGTTCCCCGTTCTCGCTCCTCCCTTCCTCCTCCTCCCAGTCGCATCCCCCTCCTGCCACTCCTCTCCCTCTCAAATCTGACCCCCCTTATATCTCTCTCTGTCTATCTCAATCTATCTGCTCCTCCTCCTCCTCTCCCTCATTCTTCGTCTCCCTCTCAAATCTGACTCCCTCCAATATCTCTCTTCATATACTTCATCTATCGATATATGTGTTTAGGGAAGCAAGAACTGGCTTACTAATACATAGTCGGGGATGAGTTGGTCTTGGCAGTCATGTGGTGGGTCCCAACACGATAGACACCCTCAAGAAATAGCCAGAAAGATGGTGTTACATGTTCAGAAGCTGTCTCGTAGACCGACTGGCCCCATGCAGACTCCTTACGTCATGTTCCTATCTACCTTTCTATCTACTCCGTGTCTCAGGTGGCCGCAATACCTGTCGCACACGGAAGGCGGGTAATTGAGGTGTCACATAGGGTTAGCCTCGTACACCTCTCCGGCCACGTCTTTCCCCCCGAAACCCACGAATATATCCTCCTCCTACGACCCACTGACACACGAGAACTTCCACTTTCTACCACTAATTGAGAGCACTAATACATCCACTCCCTAACACCTATTGCCATCACGAATACTTCTGCTGATAGACGAATCCATCCACTTCCTTCCACACAATGACACACGAATCCATCCACTTCCTACCAATCACTGACATCACGAATATATCCACTTCCTACCAACCATTGACACACGAATCCATCCACTTCCTACCAGCCACTGACACACGAATCCATCCACTTCCTACCAACCACTGACACACGAATCCATCCACTTCCTACCAACCACTGACACACGAATCCATCCACTTCCTACCACCCACTGAAACAGCATCCAGTTCTCCAAGCTTCACTAACACAACCACATGAATGGAGGTTAATATTGCATGGTTTATGAGGATGAGTTAATATTATAAGCCTTAATTTTTCAACCTAACAGACCTTTTTTTCCCTATAGCGTCTTTTAGGTTCATATCCTCATACATTTGTGGGGATTTTGCACACTCACATTCGGTAAGGGTTTCATGGAGGTTGTGGGTATCTCCATGGGTAGTTTTATGAGCCTAGTGATAGTTTGACAAGGCTTCCACACCATGAACGTAAAAAGCACTCATTACAACCCCACTAATCTACTTTGTGGGCTTTGAAAATAATTGATGTGGGAGTTAAAAGCGTTTGAGAATGTGGGTCTTATTTAAATCGGTATTTTTAAACGCTTCAATTTCTCACATCAACTATTTCCAAGGGACGAAAAGGAGATTAATTGGGTTGTCATTAGTGTTTTTTTTACCCTAATGGTACAGAAGAAAGGTCAAACTACCACCAGGGTTATAAAACTATACATTTAAGTACCCAAAACGCCTAGGAAAGCCTTGTCAAATATGTGTTCTTGGGTGACGAAATGTTTTAGAAGACGAGCCTCATGACGGTGGTATTCTTAAACGCTTCCTTCCCTTCCATCAGTCATTTCTAAAGTCCAAAAAAGTGGTTAAACGCGTCCTCCTGAGTGCTTCTTTACGTTCATAGTGCAGAAACTTTGTCAGACTACCACCAGGGTCATAAAACTACCCCTGGAAATGCTCCCAAATCTTACGAAAGCCTTGTTAATTGTATGTGATTGGGAACTGACCCTCAGCGTCGCCTCACTTCCCTGCCCACAGAGGCCAAAAAGGAGGTTAGCGCTGCCTGGATCTCGCCAAGCACTGGTGATTAAGCCGTCACAGCGCGGCGTCTCACCTTGGGTTGACTAGACGCTTCTGACCTTTATGAATTTTAGCAAGTGCCAAGGGGTGAAGGGTCGACCACAGACACCTACCCCCACTGCCTGCTTGCCTGTCACTACCGCTACTCCTACCCACTGCCCATTACCTTCACCCACCCACCTCGCGTGCACCCAGCGCTTACAAGACAACGAAGCGATTACGCCATGTTTGCGGTTAGTGTGCGGTGCCGATGGTTCTGTAAACTCAAAGTGTACCTACGCAAGGTGCATGTACACACACATTGATGACAGACATAACCCAGCCCTCTCCTCCCCTTCCACACCGTTCCAGTTCGGCCCATCTCCCTCCCCTTCCACCCCGTTCCAGTTCGGCCCATCTCTCCTTCCACACCGTTCCAGTTCCCCCCATCTCTCCTTCCACCCCGTTCCAGTTCCCCCCATCTCCCTCCCCTTCCACCCCGTTCCAGTTACGCCCATCTCCCTCCCCTTCCACCCCGTTCCAGTTCGGCCCATCTCCCTCCCCTTCCACCCCG
>NC_066561.1:9653215-9758215 GCF_024679095.1 Eriocheir sinensis | reverse complement strand
TACATCAACGACGTGGATGTTGGACTCAATAACCGCATTAGTAAATTTGCAGACGACACAAAGATTGGTAACTCGGTTCTCACTGACGAAGACAGGCAAAGCCTCCAAGAGGATTTGCACAAAATTTCAGCTTGGTCGGATAGATGGGAGATGCCCTTTAACGTAGACAAGTGCCAGGTCCTTCAAGTTGGAACGAGGAATAAGAAGTTCGAATACGAAATGCGCGGCGTTAAACTCAAAAGCGTTCAATGCGTCAAAGACATGGGGGTCAAAATCGCGTCAAACCTCAAATTCTCACAGCAATGCATCGATGCAGCAAATAAAGCGAACAGAATGTTGGGCTTCATTAAAAGAAACTTTGTATTCAAGAATAAAGATGTAATACTGCTCTACAACAGTTTAGTCAGACCCCACTTGGAATATGCGGTACAGTTTTGGTCCCCCCACCATGCAAAGGATATAGCTAAATTAGAAGGTGTTCAGCGTCGGGCAACGAAAATGATCCCTTCCTTGCGCAACAAATCCTACGAAGATAGGATTTCTATCCTTAACATGTTCTCTTGAGAAACGTCGCCTCCGAGGAAAATTGATCGAATGTTTTAAAATACTTAATGGTTTCACGAATGTAGACAGATCAACATTGTTTATGATCGATGACAGTCTGCGCACGAGGAACAATGGCGTAAAACTCAGATGTAGACAAGTAAATTCAGATTGCACCAAATTTTTCTTCACCAACGTTGTAGTGCGAGAATGGAATAAGCTTCCGCCATCAGTGGTCCAGTGTAACACGATTGACTCCTTCAAAAATAAGCTCGACCGTCACTTCCTTCAACTTAATATCAACTAGAGTAGAAATGCAACGTTTTGGAGTCTTCTGATTAATGTAAAATCACTTAGGTTTAAGGACAGACCACCAAGTCTGGACCATGGGGTCTGTGTGGTCTGATTTTCTATGTAAATCTATGTAAATCTCTCTCTCTCTCTCTCTCTCTCTCTCTCTCTCTCTCACTCTCTCTCTCTCTCTCTCTCTCTCTCTCTCTCTCTCTCTCTCTCTCTCTCTCTCTCTCTCTCTCTCTCTCTCTCTCTCTCTCTCTCTCTCTCTCTCCCCTTACTTCCTTTACTCTCTCTCCCTCCTTACTTTTCTTCCTTCCCTCCTTCCTTCCTTCCTTCCTGCCTTCCCTTCCTTCATTCCACCTGACACCTTTTATAATTATTCTGATACACTTTGTTTTCCTTCTCGAGCGATCTTAATCTGGGTGTTGTTTATTAGCTATCATATTAAACAATTTGAGAACGTGTGAAGTATTTATTTATTTATCTCTAGTTTTTTGTCTGTGTCTGTTTGTCATTCTCGCTCTGTCTGTCTGTCTGTCTGTCTGTCTGTCTGTCTGTCTGTCTGTCTCTCATATTCATCTTTCGATCTCAATATTTAGGTTAATTTCAAAGTCCCCATAATGCAGTGACGTCACGGAGGGTCATGGGTCTCTCTCTCTCTCTCTCTCTCTCTCTCTCTCTCTCTCACACACACACACACACACACACAGAGGGTCCAAACCCGAATTATATTGCACTTACGAGAGAGAGAGAGAGAGAGAGAGAGAGAGAGAGAGAGAGAGAGGGTGAAAAGGAGGGAAGGAGGGAGGAAAGGGAAAGTTACCCAATGTTTTAAGGTCGCGCGCGCGCACAAACGCTTACACACACACACACACACACACACACACACACACACATACACAAAAGACAGACAAGACAAACGACATGACGCAACACACACACACACACACACACACACACACACACACACACACACACACACACACACACACATTGCAGTACGCACTCGAAATTTTTTACATAATATTCATAAAAAAAAAGATATTAAAATGAAAGGAGAAAGCAGATGAGGAGAAAGCAGCGAGTGAGAAAATCCCCCGACGAGACAGGTTCCCATTCTCCTCTGAACGCTGGATCACTGGGCATCTCTCTCTCTCTCTCTCTCTCTCTCTCTCTCTCTCTCTCTCTCTGATCTAATTTTGCATGTTTTTTTGTTGATTTATTAATTAGCTCACTTTTCTTTCATTAATTTATTCTCTCTCTCTCTCTCTCTCTCTCTCTCTCTCTCTCTCTCTCTCTCTCTCTCTCTCTCTCTCTCTCTCTAGATCTAATTTTGCATGTTTTTTTGTTGATTTATTAATTAGCTCACTTTTCTTTCATTAATTTATTCTCTCTCTCTCTCTCTCTCTCTCTCTCTCTCTCTCTCTCTCTCTCTCTCTCTCTCTCTCTCTAATTTTGCATGTTTTTTTTTTATTTATTAACTAGCTCACTTATCTTTAATTAATTCTCTCTCTCTCTCTCTCTCTCTCTCTCTGATCTAATTTTGCATGTTTTTTCTCTCTCTCTCTCTCTCTCTCTCTCTCTCTCTCTCTCTCTCTCTCTCTCTCTCTCTCTCTCTCTAGATCTAATTTTGCATGTTTTTTTGTTGATTTATTAAGTAGCTCACTTATCTTAAATTAATTCTCTCTCTCTCTCTCTCTCTCTCTCTCTCTCTCTCTCTCTCTCTCTCTCTCTCTCTCTCTCTCTCGATCTAATTTTGCATGGTTTTTTGTTGATTTATTAACAAGCTCACTTATCTTTAATTAATTCTCTCTCTCTCTCTCTCTCTCTCTCTCTCTCTCTCTCTCTCTCTCTCTCTCTCTCTCTCTCTCTCTCTCTCAGTGTGACAGATCGTAAACACACACACACACACGTCCTATTACCGAAATATATCAATTACTACTTCTACTACTACTACTACTACTACCACTACTACTATAACTCAAATCACGAATCAACACTCACCGGGGTCGTTAGCGTTGGCCTCGGTGGTGGAGAGGTCGTGGGCGGGGTCGTGGGCGGCGGCGTGGTTGAGGAGGTTGAGGAGGAAGCGGGCGGGCACGGGGGGGAGGCGGCGGATGAGGGAGTACACGACCACCACCTGCTCGGCCTCCGTCCACGCCTCCCACAGGCAGCCCAGACCCACCACCTGGTCCCTGAAGCGGCCACTCCCCAGGCCGCGCCCCATCCCTGAAGGCGAAGGAATGGAACACTTGGTTAGGTTAGGTTTACTTGGGTTGGATTCAGTCAGGTCAGGTTAGGTTATGTTAGGTTGGGATCAATAAGTTAGGTTAAGTTAAGTTGGGATCAGTCAGGTCAGGTTAGGTTAGGTTGGGATCAATCAGGTCAGGTTAGGTTAAGTTAGGTTGGGATCAGTCAGGTCAGGTTAGGTTAAGTTAGGTTGGGATCAATCAGGTCAGGTTAGGTTAAGTTAGGTTAGGTTAAGTTAGGTTGGGATCAATCAGGTCAGGTTAGGTTAAGTTAGGTTAGGTTAAGTTTGGTTGGGATCAGCCAGGTCAGGTTAGGTTAGGTTAGGTTGGATTCAGTCAGGTCAGGTTAGGTTAAGTTAGATTTAGTTAGGTCAGGTTGGGGTAGGTTTAGTTAGGTCAGGTTAGGTTAGCTTCAGTCAGGTCAGGTTAGACTAAGTTGGGTTCAGTTAGGTTGGGATCAGTCAGGTCGGGTTAGGTTAAGTTTGGTTAGGTTCAGTTAGGTCAGGATGGGGTAGGTTTAGTTAGGTCAGGTTAGGTTAGCTTCAGTCAGGTCGGGTTAGGTTAAGTTAGGTTAGGTTCAGTTAGGTCAGGTTGGGGTAGGTTTAGTTAGGTCAGGTTAGGTTAGGTTAAGTTAGGTCAGGTTACAGGAGACCGATAGGAGTCTCTAAGATAACAGCTCTTGTAAATCTATCACCCACACAATGCAGTGATTAAACTAAGAGAACAGGAACAATTAAACAAGTCTGCAGCATAATGTCATACGCGAGGTGCTCTTGTAAACTGATCACCATTTCATTTCACAGTTCCTATAGATTCACTTATGTTTTCTTCAAGGCATCAACTGTATGTAAAGTCACTGATGAAGAGAGAGGCTGGGAGGAGGAGGAGGAGGAGAGAGGAAGAGGAGCAGGAGGAGAGAGGAGGAGGAGGAATAGTACCACCAAAAACTGAGCTTGGCAGGGGGGCTGACACACATGAGGATACAGTAAGCGAGAGGAGGAGGAGGAGGAGGAGGAGGAGGAGGAGGAGGAGGAGGAGGAGGAGGAGGAGGAGGAGGAGGAGGAGGAGGAGTCACGTGACACCTACACTTATATCTTCCCTTCCCCCCTAAGGTTTCCCCCCCAGGGTGGACCATGTGGCAAAACACGACCCACGCCAACACCCTACTACTACTACTACTACTACTATTACTACTCTTATTATTATTATTAGTAGTAGTAGTAGTAGAAGTAGTAGGAGCATTATTTTTCCTTTTATTATTCACATTATTATCATTATTATTATTATTATTATTATTATTATTATTATCATCACCATCACCTTCACTGCTATTGCGAGACTCTGGTGGCTACATAAGCTCACTATATGAATCCACACTATTTAAAACGTCAGGGTTCTGGATTTAAAAAGCGAGTTGGCTATTCGAGTTCGCACCATTTCAATTTGCACTTTCGATACATGACGTCAATGGCCTTGTTGAGTTTTGTTTACGCTGGTCTGTTGTGTGCACTGAATTAGACCTGTTTGCCCTGCTAGATCAATTATGGATTTTATTTTATTTTTTTATTATTTCTTTTACAGTAAAGGAGACAGCACAAGGGCACACAAGAAAAGGAAACAATAATAGAAAAAGAAAAGCCCGCTACTCGCTGCTCCTGTAAAGAATCCGAAGAGGTGGCCGAAAGGGGGGTCAATTATGTGTGCGTTGAGGATGTTATAAGTCTCACACAATTCAGGATTCAACTGTGCCTACTACTTGATGTTCTAACTAACCTTCCACTCTTCATGACAGTTAACCCGTCCGCTGCGATTGGCACGGATTTCTCCCTCACTGGTAGCCTGGTAACATATAGTCCCAGGTCTTTCTTTGCCTCTGTGGTGGATAGTGGAGTGTTCCCCATATGGTATTGGTATGCTTGATATCCCCTCCCAAGGTGCAGAACTTTACATTTTTCTTCATTCAATTGTAGCAGCCACTTTTTGTTCCATTCCTGAAAGCTTGGTAATGTCTTCTTGTAGGAAATCCCCAGTGAAGGGGGTTAAGTGTCTCTGATAAGTGCATACATTAAGTGATATTTCAGGACAATGTGATGTATACAGTCCGGCACCAGGAGACTCAGGGCTGTATCACTAAACATTTTGTCACCCACGTAGCTACACACATTTAACAAGGCTTTCGTAGGGGTTGTGGGCATTTCCAGGGGTAGTTTTATGACCCTGGTGGTAGTTTGACCCTTCCTCTGTACCAATAACTTAAAAAAACACTCATGGGAACCCAATTGATCTCCTTTCTGGCCTTTTTAAATAGGTGATGTGAGAGGTGCATGTAGCTAACAGTACCAAACTCAATTCTTTCTTGGGGCCACTTTCAGTCACTTTGTTTTGATCGTTACCAATGGCGGCGATCGACGCTATAGTTTTCCACGTGAAACTGGCCTATGGGGTAGTGGCGGCTGCAGAGGAAGTGAGCGGTGTTGAGAGCGTGTGGCAAGGTGCAGGGCTAAGCTAACCCCGCAGCCGCCATTACCCCATTGGCCAGTTTTACGTGGAAATACTATAGCAGCGATCGGCACCATTGGTAACGATCAAAACAAACAAAATGACTGTGAAAGCGCCCCTTCGTCTCTCATGCAGCAGTCAGTCAAGTTTAGCCTTATTCCCATAGTGATTGAGTAATAGTTCATGTAATGTGCTGCATGCTGCCAGCCACCCAGACACATTCACTTCTTGCAGCGGTCATTCATGCAGCACTGAGTAAAGTTTAGTGTTGATTCAAGTATAAAACAACACGTCTTTGTTCACCATTTTTAAGTCACAGACCTGCTTCTGCATACATCATTTTCCCTCAGGCATTCAATGATGTTCACTACAGGTCAGGAAAATGAGCTAATGTCAGCTTCTAATTTTAAGGAGACGTGCGTTGTGGGTGTTTTTTTTATATCTTTTGTTTACCTATCGGTCTATCTGTCAAAAATTAATAGTATGAATAAATGTAAAGCAGCGCATGGCAGTGTGCATGATGCAATGAGCAGTACAGAACTTGAAGACCCCTAAAAGACAAGGTGCAGAGGGAGGGAGGGGGGCAAACACAGGTCCCGTTATGCAACACCCCAGGTCACCGGTGCCTGTGTGGGTGAGGCAACAACACTACTGCTGCTGGTCATCTTGGTCAGGCCTTTCACTGCCTATCTCACTGTGAAGGTCAATCTTAAACCAGACACATTTTTTCCCCTTATACTTAATGTCTATATACTCAAGCAAAACTCAAACTCATGTAAGAGTCGACCCCACAAAGCTATATTGCGTTCAACTGAAGAATGAAATTAATCCCTTTGAAACACAGCAGTGGTAGTAGTGGTGATAAAAGCTTGCTCACTATAATTATTTAAACACAGCAAAAACCTTTATATCCAGACTAATTTGGCCAAGGGCTGTTCAGAACGGTAAATTTTCTGGATACGTAAGTTTTTGCCACGATGACTGACGGCTTCCGAGTACCCCAAATAGCTAAGCTGAGGCATGGCCGATGATGAACACGACAGTTTTGGGCATAAAATGTAATAAATTATCCACCCAGAAATTCCCTGCATGTACTGTACATGCATATTATGTAAAGAGTAGCAGGTATATGAAGTACATAGTAACAGTATATTTTAGAATTAAATAAAAAAACCTTTACCACCCAAATCTGACACATGGAATCTGTCAGCTGTTCAGACAGTTGATACCTAAGAGGGAGGCTTGCTGCGGAGCCTTATCAGAGTTCTGTAGGCAAGTCCTGATGGATTACAAGGATGTGGTCAATCTCCTTCACTACCCCTCCATTTGCTATACCATGCCCAGCAGTGCAGCTCTGGAACCTGCAATTCTCTACCTTCTGGATCTCGTAAAACTCTGGAGAGACCTGTTGGTGTTGCTGGTACCAGGGCCATGGGGACCAACACTTAACTCACAGCCAGCCCCATCAGTGCCAGTAGTAGCAGCAGTCACTCAAGACAATGAGAGCATCCCGTGGGGGTCAGAAGGAGTGCACACTGCAATAAGAGATGTGAGGCCCAGGGTGTGCTTCAGCCTCACTCCACTGTATGCTCATCAATCAGAGAAACCTCAACAACAAATAGCTGCAGTTGGCTGGATATACATATAGTTAACCACCTAAGATGTGTATGCTCATGCCATATCAATAGTAGATGCACTCCCCACTACTGATCTCCCCACTGCAAGGCTTCCTCGTTTCAGAGTCCCACTAAATCATCATTCAATCTTCTGAATATATTCCGTAAAAGGCAGTCAGTGATCCTCTCAGCCTTTTTCTCCAGCTGTGGTGTTTTCTTCACAGTGGTTGGCGTGGTCAGTCTAGGCTTTAAATACTTGCAGTTTCTTGCATCACACATGCGCGGTTCAATTCCTTTCTGACAAATTCCGATGTAAAATGGTCAATATAGCAGGCAATACATATGCTACCTATTCATTATTTTAATAAATGGAGGTGGGGCCCTGGGACAGGGCCTAATGTAAGGTAGAGGTAAAGCTGGAAGCATAAGATAAGCTGCACATGACCTTAATGCTCATCTCCATCTCTTTGAGCCTTGAGCTTGGGACACGGGGCAAGTGTGGCATCCGGGTTGCCTCAGTTTACTTTCCCAGGTACCTGTTTATTGTCCAGCCCAAAGGAGGGTCATACTAACTCCTGTAATGTCAGGCATTCTGCAAAATGTCACTTAAAATTTCTGAAATGTCAGACAACATGGTCAAATATCATTTCAATTTAACAAACTCTCAGGTAACAGAGAAATGTTAGAAAGTACCTCACCAAGATTCAATGTGTGATGCCCTGAAGAACGTTCATAATAATAGGAATTGTCCTGAAACGGACCAAACAGGTGATGAGCAGGATAGAGCATCTACTTGGCTGATTCAGTGATGGCTGTGGCTGTGGAACCAAAGCCATAGTGCTACATTTGTTGTAAGTGGAGTCACTACAGATGGACAAACAACAGCTGACAAAGTGCAAACCACATACTGAAGCTACGTATCAACTGGCAGGCAGTGGCCGAGTGGTCAGCATGCGGCGTGGTGAGCCTAATGACTAGGTTTGAGTCCTACTGAAACACTCTGATTCTTCAAACCATCGCTGAGTGGCGAAAGATTACCCACATGCTGCCCAGATCTTCAATCAATCCTAACTTCAGCAACTTCGGTCAAGAGGAGCACCGGGGGGGTAGCATGGGCCAAGCCAGAGTCATATATCACGGCAGCCACTGTCAATAAAGTAAGCCTGCGCCACTGATGGGCGGGGGTCGTTGAAGAGGACCCTCAAGACAGCCTACTGGTGCTATAGGCAGAACCTAAAAAAATATAATAATAAATAAATAAATAAGTAAATATTTAAAAAAATCACATGCAATTTCAACATTGATTGACAAGCAGCACAAAGTCATGAAGTGAAAAAATATGCCAATGCCAAGCGTGCTTCCATCAACAGAGGGAATAACAGGTTGGCTTCAGGATTAAAATGATATATTCAGTTTCTGCAGCTGCTCGAGGCAACTGTCCTGATGACCAACACTGTCATCACTGAGCCCACTTCATTCATACTACAAAGACCTGCAATATAAAATCAACATCATTTTCCACAGACAGGAATTTGAGTCACCACAACATCTGGTGGAGGGAAGAAGCCTCACCAAGTTAAACAGAAGGCAAAGGTAACAATGGAGACATATACTAAGATGTGTGTGGCACTGCCTTGGTGCTCATCTCCATCACACTGGCTCCTGAGCCTCTGGCAGGTGATAACCCATTACACTAGGACACAGAGTCAGTAAACATCTAGGTTAACAAAGTTTACCTTCCCCAGGTTTCCCCAGGTGGTGGCTAAGTGTTTAGTGTGCCAGTGCCGTGTCCAGGAGGACGTGGATTCACATCCTGCCCACCGCCACAAGCTGGGATTTTTCAGTCACAGCCGAGTGGCCTAAGACTACCCACATGCTGTCCTGGACGCCACCTATCAACCCAGACTCTAGATTCTCTCTCTACAGAGAGGATCAAAGATGAGCTCTGGAGGGCAGCATGTGCCAAGCAGGATGGCAGCACTACAAACACTTGCCTACGTCATAACAACATGGAGCCGACCATCAGGCATTCCCAAGAAAGCTTACCGGAGCCATAGGCAGAAACATATAAAAAAGAAAACCAACCAGCCCAAAAGGGAGGATGAAAAGCTGGGCTGGGATTTGAACCCAGTTGCACAGGTTCGTAGTTAGGCATGCTAACCTCTGCACCACAAAAGCGCTAAAGGCTAACCCACAACCAGAGTCAAGCGCACCCTTCCTTCCATCGATTAGGCTAGAAACAGGAGACAGTCCTGCATGTGGGAAAAAAGGAAAGTGAAAACTACCACAACAACCATCCGGCCATACATCAAAATAAATGAACAATTGCTCTTTTCTGTTATGTGCTGCCTAATGCACCAGTAGGCTCTCTTGAGGGTCCGGGTTGATGGGGCCAGCTCTATAGTGGCACAGGCGAACTTTATATTAAGTCACAGCTATCATATATGACTTGCTTGGCCCATGCTTCCTCCCTCAGTGCTCTTGACTAAAGTTGCTGAAGTTAGGGCTGGTTGAAGATCTGGACAGCATGCAGGTAATCTTCTGCCTCTCGGTGATGCTTGAAAATTGTTAGCATCTTGCGGAGGGACTTGAACCTGGGTCCTCTGAATCACCACGTCCGTGTGCTAATCACTCAGCCACCGCCTCTTATATACATGAGGTGAAAAAAATTATTGTGCTGCAGTACATTAGTGAATTAAGATATTTCAATAAGGACACCATGTGGGCCTTTCAACACATCATATCATTTTTTTTAATAGAATATTCACAAACATTTACTCTCTTACTTAATATATTGGAAATTTTTAATGACATTTCTCTTGATTTAGTTGATATCCCAACGTTTCAATAATTTAGGTGACATTTAGTTATCTTAACTGATGTCAGAATTACTGTGAAAGAGGTGTTAATGTCTATGACTTCACCTGTCTCACAATGGCATATGAACCTGTTTATTTCTGATTAGTTTTGATGCGTTTTTAATTATATAATATGCCAATTATTCTTTGCAGAAATCACAAGACCACAAGGAAGGTGGACTTTGCTGCCACCGGAGTTAAGCCAACACCTTAACCACCATGTTGAAAATGGTGTATTGCAAAGCATATCAGAAGTATTTATCTATGATATTTTGGCTTGACACATTTAAACAAACTTAACACCACCTCCTAATGAGGGGAAGTCACCTCCTCTCGCTCACCCATTATTTTAACCAAACCAAACATCATTTCTAACGAGAGGGCTTCGTCAACTCTTTTTTGACCACCCCCAATTTAAACATTTCTGCAGAAGAGACGAATATTAAGACAAGACATATCAGAAAAGTGTCAAACTCCACAGTATTATGGGTGCAAAACTAGATAAATACAGTTTTTGCTGGTCACTTCTCCCTCCCTCCCACCACCACAAACACAATGGTAGTCTTGGGATATGACTTAGCATCAGCTACCACTTGCTTCTGTATAGTACTTTGAGTTTACAGCTTCTATTTAACTTCTAATCCTTTGCACTGTAATATATAAATTCTTCAACTTCAGGCAAGCACTACAGCATGAACTCTCACACAAGGCAGGATGTCAGTAAATACCCACTCCCTTCCTTACCCTGTCATGCGTCTCTCCCTCCCTGCCCCTGTCCAAATCCAGTCAAGCACTTCTCCCTCCCTCTCTCCTTCCCTCTTGTCTCACACCTTCCTCTACTTTACACCCAGCAACACTTTCCAATAAAACCACAACACACACACACACACACACACACACACACACACACGAAGAAAAATAAATAAAAGTGCCCTCCCTTGCCCTCCACTCCCTGACCTTGGCCGCTGCTCCACTTCATTCCCCACTCTACACCCGATGCCAGGGAGTGCCACGGGGCCAGGCACACGCCCGCCCCGGCACACACAGCCCCGTGACGCATCATGAGTCCCCGCAAAACACTCGTGGCGGTGACAAAGTAAGGCCATTTCGCACCCCTTCCCTGGCACTGGCACTGGACTCTGGCACTGCTCTAGTTTCGCTCCCAGGGCTCTCGTACTTGTGTTATCCGTCCCCCACGCGCCTCCGGTCCGCCGCTCACCTTCCTCCTTATTTCAGACCATCCGTGACGAGAAATCCTTGAGAAGTCGCCGAAAAGTCACCGAAATCCACGCTGAAGAGGGTGTTGTGAAGGCTGTGATTGCTGCCCCTCGCCGCCTGGGGTGCCGCGCGCTCTTCTGAAAGGCTGTAAACACCAGCAGGGGAGGGCAGGTACCGGTACCGGGCTGATCGGTACCGGTACCAAAAATCCTGCCAGTTCCCTGACTACTCGGACACCGCCTCCCCAATAGCGTTTAGCCTATATATATGTCATCAGTAATTTATTGATGAAAAAATATAAATGGCTTAAAAATAAATTCACATACATACACGATTTATGTCTTCTAAGAAAGCTATTTATTACCATAACACATTCTTAACAACATCATTTTAATCCAGCAAACACAGAAGGAACGACATTTGAATCCCTCGGCAAGAAGATTTGGACCTGACGGATTGCACAAATAAATGAGGTGACAAAATCATGGAGGCGGCAGGGCGGCGCCAGCATGACCCGGCTGAGAGGAGAGACGGCAGAGATAGGCCGATGCCACGATCCTTGCCGATACCGATACCGATACTACAAATATAGACCTATACTGCCGGTAACGATGCCGATATCGGTACTATCGGCACATCTCTAGATAGCAACTTGAAAGGAGCCGGGAAGACGCAGCGGTGGGCGGCCATAAATATTACATGTTACCGGTGACACTAGCGGCATCACCTATTAATAATGAAGCAATACTCGGCCCTGGTGGCACCTTACTGGTACCGGTGGCGACACTATAAATTATAATAAGCGTATTGACACTGAAGTGATACCAATTTTACCGGTACTCAAATTAACGGTACCAGTCCACTCTTAGTAAATACGGTATTAACTTACATTTTTACATCCTGTACCGCTTCTGAAATTGATCATTTTGCGTTGATATTGCATGAAATATATAGATAAATTTGAGCTGTGGTTTTATTTGCTCTAGTTTGTGCATACCGAGGCGTGGAGACCGAGGTGGGAATAGTGCTGGAACGTGCGAGGGAGGGGAATGAATGGAGCGGTGACGTCATGGCTGCTATTCATAACAAACACGCCCACGCCCCGCCCACGCCCACACGCCCGCCCACGCCCACGCCCGCGCCCCCACTCATTCATAACAGTCATAGCAAACTCAATGCACCCCCAGTCATCCATTCTTAGCAACACGCCTACGGCCACGCTCACGCCCACGCCCACACCACACCCACTCCCACCGCCCCATTCCCCTCTAAAACGCCCTTACCTACATCACCGCCCCCTCTTACGCACCCTTACCCACTCCCAAGCTCACGCAGCCACTCACGCCCACGCTCCCACCCACGCCCACGAAACGCCCCCGCTTTCTTCGCTTACATCAGTCATATTGGAAGGCCAAAAGAGAGCGTCCACTGAGTGTTTCTATACGTTCATGGTGCATAAACTACCACCAGGGTCATACAACCACCCATGAAATGCCCACAGTTCCTACGAAAGCCTTGTTAAATGTATGTGCTTGGGCGCCGAAAGATATAACCCTCAATCTTTGTATGTGGAGAGGAAGCCATTATCATACTGTTTCTGGCGTCACGTGAAGGTATAGACAAAACATACGACGCATTCACTATACCGTAATGACTTGGGCAGCCTACGTGGTCCTGTTATGCAGCAAATGTGGGCTTCACTCGCGAAAATAACACGCAGCAGCCCGTACAGTTAAATAAATCTCAATACTTGCTTGGACTAAACGTATTCAGGGATGTTTTACACGTCTAGATCTCCCTCCACATCCCTGTAGGCCCGAGGGTAGGCTAATCTTTGAGGGTCACATTCTTAAACATTTCAGTGCCAGAGCTCACATATTTGACAAGGCTTTCGTAGGAGTTTTGTTTATTTCCATGGGTAGTTTTATGATCCTGGAGGTAATTTGACTATTCTTCTGTACCATGAACCTAGAAAAGCGCTCATGAGAACCCGACTGTTTTATATTTTGGCCTTTGGAAACAGTTGATGTGAATGACGTTAGTTAATAAGAATACCGACGTAATAGTTCAACATGACTCATCTGCTTGCATTTGTCATTGGTGCAGAGGTGGCCATGACTTGTGTTTACGCCTGCTTGTGGTGGAGTCCATGCCCAGGCCTCTCCCCAAGGTATAATCCTGCCTCCAACCCTTCTACTCCTCCTCCTCCTCCTCGCCGCCCGCATAATCCTTCCCTATAAAGCTCTGATGGGACAATATGAAATAAAAGAAGAAAACACCGAGCATTCTTGAGAGAGTTTTCTGGCAAAGTCACAAGTGCAACATAAACTTCGATAAAATGTCTCCCTCGATCGTTTTTTTATATAGATTTGATTAGGTTTTCATTTGGTAGATATACAGTTTACAGAGGATAACACATACACACACACACACACACACACACACACCAGGCACATATCTATCGTTTCCTTTTGATTATAAGAAGGCTTTTAACTGGTATGTTTAAGACTAATTTTATCTCGCTCTTTCTGTATATACATAAATATATACAAACATACACATATAGCTACATACACACATACATACATACATACATAGCCTACAGACAGACAGACGGACATACGGATAGACGGACAGACGGATAGACAGTCAGACAGCCACACAGTACATAGCCTACATATACTGTTTCCGCAGATCCAGCCGGTAAAGCAATGTAACGTTTTAATATGGTATCCTCGATCTTTTTTTTTGTGTGTATTCTTTTCTTAAATATGAATAAAATCAAATGATATACGATATTATAAGTCATAAAGTAATTCAATTATATATATAGGCCATATACATTACTATATTTATTGTTCGGAAGTGACCGCATCCTTTGCTGTAGTTATCTTTGAAGAATCAGATAAGTACAATAAGACACACTACTATTACATTTTTATCCTCTTATCGCTCCCCGCGTCTCATGACACTCTGCCCACCCCCCGTGAACGCTCGGTCCACCCCGCTACACACACACACACACACACACTGAGGGGGCCATGCATTAACACCCCCATGGGGCCATAGCCCTACCCAAAGGTTCCCTTGATCTCAACGTTCCTGCAGTATAATTTGTTAAAGTTTTCCTGCTAACGTGATGACGTCAATCGAAGTGGGATGACTGCCGCATTGCACTCCAGAACGTGTAGAATAAATGAAGGCTGGACACAACGAACCTCGCTTACGTACTTCCCTCGAAAGATCAGGCTGAAGCTGGCCTGCGTGGCGCTGCGAGCGAGCGAGACGTAGTGGCTGGGCAGCGCCCGTGGTGAGCTGACGCAGCACAAACTGCCCACCAGACGAACGGACACACAAGGTAAGAAGGAGAATGCAAGAGTCGGTAAAGTTATCGTTAGAAAACGAATGTAAAAGTTCTTCCTTGTGGAAGATGAGCAAGTGGAAAAGACGACTGAGTGGAAAGCAAGCAAGTTTGTTAAATAAGTGTAAATAAGTGTGTACATCATCATCATCATCATTGGTCGTTATTAGTTCATTACGGGACAAAATCTTTTCCCAACGTCCCCAGCCTCTCTGTCTGATGTTACAGTGTGCTCCAACCAGCTCCAGCAGAGATTTTACTTTCAACTCTTTACCTGGTTCTGTCTTATGCTAGTGTATTCCATCCTGCTCCTGCAAAAGTTCCAACTTCATCTTTGCTCCAGACGGAAGGATCAAGAGAAGAAAGACGTACTACTAAGCAAAATAAGAGCGGCTGAAGTCACAAGAGGAGCAAGATGCCGGGACCTTACTTCGGACACCACGAGAAATGCTACTCCGTGGACAACAAGTGTTACTGCACCAACTCGGCACCCCTGCGCCTGCCCCCTGAAGCCCCCATCACCAGGTTAGTTATCCCAAAGACCTGTTCAGCGTATACCTTCAAGAGAATACCCCCCGCCACATCCTGTATGTGATCCTGTAAGGCAGTATAGCTCGTGTGACAGCCATCGCCAACCCCTTAACTGTAGGTTGGATGTAGGAATGCCTGAACCCCCTCGAAAATTATTATTATTATTATTATTATTATTATTATTATTATTATTATTATTATTATTATTATTATTATTATTATTGTTGCAGACAGGTACAAACGCACATTCGTAACATTATTATTATTATTATTATTATTATTATTATTATTATTATTATTATTATTATTATTATTATTATTATTATTATTATTATTATTATTATTATCATTACTATTATTATCATTATCATTATTATTATTATTATTATTATTATTATTATTATTATTATTATTATTATTATTATTATTAGTAGTAGTAGTAGTAGTAGTAGTAGTATAAACGAGTGTACACTCTATATTTCTTATCAATAACTAATGTTTAAATTAATTTCCACCATCAATATCATTATTATTATTATTATTATTATTATTATTATTATTAGTAGTAGTAGTAGTAGCAGCAGTATAAACGAGTATACACTCTATATTTCTTATCTACAACTATTGTTCAAATCCACTTCCAGCGTGAACACTCCTGCTGACCGCATCATCGCCGCCTACAAGTACAAGCCGCCGCAACCCAAGACTCCTCCTGCCCCGACAGCCTCAGCGCCATCCTCGGGCATGACAGACGTCCTTGGTATGCAGGCAAGACCCCCGGGACACTCACCTTACCCTAGTGCGCCCCCCGGAGGCTATGGTTCACGGGACTACTTGGGTCAAAAGCAAAGTGTCCCGTGGCAGTATTATGTCTCCTTGGCTTTGGCGGGGCAAGACGGGCGGGGCGCTCAGCCAGGACACAGTGCTGGGGCCATGGTGAGCCAAGACCGTGTGCCTGGGGCCATGGCGACGCAGGGACACTACGTTCCTCCCGGGATCAAGATGACTCAAGGCGTTCCCCAAGTACGTGTTTCCGTCGCCACTGTTCCTCACGGACAAAATGTTCCCGGAGCTACAGTGAGTCAAGCTCCTCAAGTTCCACGTGTTCCCGGGACCACACTTCCCCAAGGACACCATGCTCCTCAAGGACACCATGCTCCTCAAGGACACCATGTTCCTCAAGGACACCATGCTCCCCAAGGACACCATGCTCCTCAGGGACACCATGCTCCCCAAGGACACCATGTTCCTCAAGGACACCATGCTCCCCAAGGACACCATGTTCCTCAAGGACACCATGCTCCCCAAGGACACCATGTTCCTCAAGGACACCATGCTCCCCAAGGACACCATGTTCCTCAAGGACACCATGCTCCCCAAGGACACCATGTTCCTCAAGGACACCATGCTCCCCAAGGACACCATGTTCCTCAAGGACACCATGCTCCCCAAGGACACCATGTTCCTCAAGGACACCGTGTTCCTCACGGACAAAATGTTCCCGGAGCTACAGTGAGTCAAGCTCCTCAAGTTCCACGTGTTCCCGGGACCACACTTCCCCAAGGACACCATGCTCCTCAAGGACACCATGCTCCTCAGGGACACCATGCTCCTCAAGGACACCATGCTCCTCAAGGACACCATGCTCCTCAAGGACACCATGCTCCTCAAGGACACCATGCTCCTCAAGGACACCATGCTCCTCAAGGACACCGTGTTCCTCAAGGACAAAATGTTCCCCAAGGACACCATGCTCCCCAAGTATCCAATGTTCCTCAAGTACCCAGTGTTCCTCAAGGACCCAATGCTCCACAAAGACATTATCTTCCTCAAGGTCAAAATGTGCCACAAGGAAACAATGTTCCACCTGGACCCAGTACTCCACAAGGACGCATTGCTCCACAAGGACATAGTGTTCCACAAGGACACAGTGTTCCACAAGGACAAATTGCTCCACAAGGACACAATGTTTCCCAAGCTCCACGTGTTCCTGGTTCCACGGTGGATCACAGACATGCTATACCCAGTACCGCGGTGAATCAGGGACATACCGCTCTGGGCACCACTCTGCACCAAGGTCAGACTGGCACACCCGGTCCACGCGGAGTTCCGGTGGCGCAGAGTTTTCCTGGTTGGCCGAGTTCCTCGATTGCACAGAACGTTAAGGCAGGTTTCCCGGTAGTCTCAAACGTTCCAGGCGCACAAACGTTCCCGGTGACACAGCACATCCACAGGTACCCTTACATGCCCAACCCTATGGCGATGAAGATGGCTCAAATAACCCGGGGTATGCCGGAGGGGAACGCAGCGCAGTGAGTGCCAGCGGAGAGATTGTGCAAGGAGGAAGGAACGAGGGAACAGTGGAACATACTAGATCAATGTGAAGAGCAGTGGGTGGAACAGTGGAACAAACGAGATTAATGTGAAGAGCAGTGGGTGGAACAGTGGAACAAACTAGATTAATGTGAAGAGCAGTGGGTGGAACAGTGGAACAAACGAGATTAATGTGAAGAGCAGTGGGTGGAACAGTGGAACAAACGAGATTAATGGGAAGAGCAGTGGGTGGAACAGTGGAACAAACGAGATTAATGGGAAGAGCAGTGGGTGGAACAGTGGAACAAACTAGATCAATGTGAAGAGCAGTGGGTGGAACAGTGGAACAAACGAGATTAATGTGAAGAGCAGTGGGTGGAACAGTGGAACAAATTGGAACACTAGCAACAGAAGCGAAATTGACCTATCTTTCGGCCACTTCTCTAACTCTTAGGACCAGTGGGTAGAGGCTTGTTTTTCATTATTGTTTTCTTTTTTTTTATATGCCCTTAATCTGACTCCTTTGCTGTAAAAAAAAAGTGAAAAAATCGAAAACAATATGAAAAGCAGTGTGGATAGAAGCGAGTGAATGTATATATTAAAAGTATGATAAATTTACTGGGGGAAAAAAAAAATAATAATAATATTACTTATAATGGTCAATAAAACTATTGTATAATGTGCCCTCAATATGATATAATCTAAATGTGATACTGACGATGTGTGTGTGTGTGTGTGTGAGAGAGAGAGAGAGAGAGAGAGAGAGAGAGAGAGAGAGAGAGAGAGAGAGAGAGAGAGAGATGCTGGTATTGCAAGCTATCAATAGATTCTGTAAATAAAAAGAAATGTAAAATATTATAGTGAGTCTTCTTCTTCCCTCCTCCTCCTCCTCCTCCTTTTCTCCTTACTCTTATTCTTTTTCTTCATTACACACGTACAAACAAACACGTCTCCGGATGTATCAAGACCCAACAGGAAAAAACAAAATCTGACTCAACTCATAAACGTTTGTTGGATCGTGTTATCTTATCTTCTTCTTCCTCCTCCTCCTCCTCCTCCTTCTCCTCCTAATCCTAAGCCACCTTATAATCCTCCACTCGATCCTCCTCTTCATTCTCCTTGTTCTTATTCTTCTTCTCCTCCTCCTCCTAACCCTTCTTTTTCTTCTTCTTCTTCTTCTACTACTACTACTACTACTACTACTACTACTACCATTACTACTTCCCTCAGTAATATTTTTCCGTCCGGGGAGAAGTGAGGGGAACAGGAAACCACCACCACCACCACCATCACCACCACCACCACCAACAACAACAACAACAGCCCCCTCGTCAGGAGAGTCAGTGTGTCCCGACGGAACCGCTTCCTTCGCCCCTTCCGGAGATTAGAACCAAGAGGGGAAGGAGACCGGATACTTTTTCTTTCTTTCCTACTTTCATTCTTTCCTTCTTTCTTTCTTTCTTTCTTTCTTTCTCGCCTTCATCATCGTCATCATCATCATCGTCATTATTTTCTTTTTTTTTGTCTTTCCTCTTTTTTTTTTCTTTCTTTCTTTCTTTTTTATTAATTCTTTCTTTCTTCCTTTTTTTCCTTTCTCTTTCTTTCGTCTTTTCTTTCTCTCTTTCCTTCTTTCTTTCTTTCTTTTCTACTTCATCATCATCATCATCATTATCAATCTGTTATCTCTCTCTCTCTCTCTCTCTCTCTCTCTCTCTCTCTCTCTGTCCGTCTCTTTATGATATGTAATTTGGATTAATTGTCTTCTAAAAATAAAAAAAATCAGCAGAGTCAGAGAGAAACAGGAGTAAAAAGTACGAGAGGAGGTTCAAAACACCTACCAAGAGAGAGAGAGAGAGAGAGAGAGAGAGAGAGAGAGAGAGAGAGAGAGAGAGAGAGAGAGTTACGACGAATGACGCAAAGCTAACATCCCATCACGTACACTTACAGGATAATCCGTCACTGGGCTACATAGAGATTACCTTTTTCTAATACGTCCATATCCTTTCCTCGTATATACTCGCACACACTCCAAAACAAAAAAGCAATCGATATATCTGAGCGTATAACTAATTACAGATGATAAGCCAGAGATATAGAGTGGCAAGCATATCGGTATCCTCAGACGCTTCCATCTCCCACATCAACTATTGTTAAACGTCAAAAAGGATATTAATCGGGTCTTCATTAGTGTTTTTTCAGAATCATAGCATAAAAGAAGGGTCTGACTACCACCAGGGCCATAAAACTACCCCTGGAAATGCCCCAAAAACTCCCACGATAGCCTTGTCAAATATGTGTGCTGGTGCGCCGATAGGTTTGATAATATGGCCTCGGGTTATGGCAGGAGAACCAATTGATGATATTATGAGCATTTACCTGAGCAGGATGGAACACATTACCAACAGAGAGGAAGTCGGAGAACGTTGGAAAAGGTCTTTGTTCTGTAGTGGAATGATATATGATGATGATGGTATACCTAACAAATAACTTATACGTCAATCAAGCTGTATATCTAAACAAGTACGATACCAACAGAGAGGAAGTCGGAGAACGTTGGAAAAGGCCATTGTTCTGTAGTTGAATTGTAATGGGTGACAATGATGATGATGATGATGATGATGGTATATCTAACAAATAACAGGTACATCAATCAGTCTACCTATCAAATGCAGTAAAATACCAACAGAGACAGAGAGGTGGATAACGTTGGGAAAAGCCTTTATTGAGTTTATTATGTAGTGGACTAGTAGATGATGATTCTTATAATGATGATGATGATGATATACCTAAAAATAGACTCACTCAGTTGATGATATACCCAGAAATAAACTCACTCCGTCACTGAGTTTCTAGAAGGTATAAGCAACCACAAGGAGGAAAGTGTGTGACAGTTCCTAGAAATGACGGACTCGATCGCTCTCCGTCTCCGGGTATCAAGGAGGAGCGTTTAAGCAACCAGAATGAGGAAAACTTGAGACAATTGGGACCTTCACTAACCTCTACTTTCCATCTGGTGGCCCTGGTGGAGCTACCAAAATTAAAATGCATGCAGCTCCAGCAGGGCCACCAGATACCAGGTCCAACTCAGGGAAGGACCCAATTACAACGCTCTGACAGGACTTAAGAATGTCGAGCTGGTAAGCCACAAAGTCTTTAGAGATTACAAGAAGCTTTACGTTGTTATCTTAGTCAGTTCTTATCTTGCTACCGTATTATATTCATCTATTATTTGGCTGTCATTCATGCAAAAAAATAAGAATGGAGCATCGTACTCATTTTACCCTTGACTGCGGATTTCCTATATACAAGAAGACATCACCAAGCTACAGAAATGGAGCAAAAAGTGGCTGCTACAATTCAGTGAGGAAAAACGTAAAGTCATACATCTTGGGAGGGGAAATCCAGCGGTACCAAAAAGAGAAGAGGCAATAAACAGAAACAAAACAAGAGTGACAGCAAAGTAAGGATCGATAAATTATTATTACGACTAAAAATCCAGGACGTCAACTATTTCTTTGTTGTGTTGAGGAGCTCTGATAAGGAGTACTAGTAAGGTAAGGTAATACGGAGTTATAGTATGTAGTAATAAGGAGTAAGGAGTAGTAGCAAGTAGTAATAAAGACCAAGGAGTTGTAAAAAACGAATAAACTCTAGATATCTCCACGCTAGTCCCTGCTGGTGAGGCTCGACGTCAGAAAACCGAAGATCTTCATGGATGACTGAAAGAAACCACCTCCGGGCACAGTATTTGGTCATTCTCATTTATTTGCTTCTGTCTTTAATGTTGCAGGTGAAAAACGCGTTAGGAGCAGTCACTATCATATCTTTTAATCTATCCTCGGTCTCTTAACCTTACAGAAATAACAACAACAAATAATACGAGACATTTGCACCCCAGGAAGGCATTTAAATATTTGATCATTCTCATTTATTTGCTTCTGTCTTTAATGTTGCAGGTGAAAAACGCGTTAGGAGCAGTCACTATCATATCTTTTAATCTGTCCTCGGTCTCTCAACCTTGCAGAAATAACAACAACAACAACACGAGACATTTGCACCCCTGGAAGGCATTTCAATATTTGATCATTCTCATTTGTTAACTTCTGTCTTAACTATTATAGGGGAAAAGCGCATTGCAAGAACTCATTAGTATACCCTGTACACTGTCCTCGGTCTCTTACCCTTGCAGAAATAACAACAATAACACGAGACATTTGCACCCCTGGAAGGCATTTAAATATCTGATCATTCTCATTTGTTAACGTCTGTCTTAACTATTATAGGGGAAAAGCGCATTGCAAGAACTCATTAGTATACCCTTTGCACTGTCCTCGGTCTCTTACCCTAGCAGAAATAACAACAACAAACAATTCGAGACATTTGCACCCCAGGAAGGCATTTAAATATTTGATCATTCTCATTTGTTAACTTCTGTCTTAACTATTATAGGGGAAAAGCGCATTGCAAGAACTCATTAGTATACCCTGTACACTGTCCTCGGTCTCTTACCCTTGCAGAAATAACAACAATAACACGAGACATTTGCACCCCTGGAAGGCATTTAAATATCTGATCATTCTCATTTGTTAACGTCTGTCTTAACTATTATAGGGGAAAAGCGTATTGCAAGAACTCATTTGTATACCCTTTGTACTGTCCTCGGTCTCTTACCCTTGCAGAAATAACAACAACAAACAATTCGAGACATTTGCACCCCAGGAAGGCATTTAAATATTTGATCATTCTCATTTGTTAACGTCTGTCTTAACTATTATAGGGGAAAAGCGTATTGCAAGAACTCATTAGTATACCCTTTGTACTGTCCTCGGTCTCTTACCCTAGCAGAAATAACAACAACAAACAATTCGAGACATTTGCACCCCAGGAAGGCATTTAAATATCTGATCATTCTCATTTGTTAACTTCTGTCTTAACTATTATAGGGGAAAAGCGTATTGCAAGAACTCATTTGTATACCCTTTGTACTGTCCTCGGTCTCTTACCCTTGCAGAAATAACAACAACAAACAATACGAGACATTTAAACGCCCGTGGAAGGCATTTAAATATTTGATCATTCTCATTTGTTAACTTCTGTCTTAACTATTATAGGGGAAAAGCGTACTGCACTGTCCTCGGTCTCTTAACCTAGCAGAAATAACAATAACAAATAATACGAGACATTTAAACACCCGTGGAAGGCATTTAAACTCCCAGCATTTACTATTTAAACGCCCGTCATACGTCTGCCATGGCATATAATTCAACGTCCGGTAGAAGCTTTAATTTTCCTCCTCCTTGTTGATAAAACGTGCTGAATATAACATGGAGCGAGACAGGAAGCGAGCACCCAGGACTTCCACTGAATATTAACAAACATTTCTGCCTCCCACCTCAAGTATTTCCAAAGCCCACTAGAGAGATGAATCGGGTTCTAATGAGTGTTTTGTTCACGTTCATGGTACAGAAGAATAGCCAACCTACTACCTGGGCCAGAAAACCACCACTGGAAATGCCTATATACCTCCTATGAAAGCCTTGTCAAACGTGTGTGCCTCGGTGTCGATGGGGTTAAGAATACGGACTTAAGATTACAATGAAGAATGAGAGGTAGACTTTAAGGCGTGTCATACTTATAATGAGTGTGTGTTTGGGCGTCGATGGGGTTAAGAATACGGATTTAAGATTACAATGAAGAATGAGAGGTGGACTTTAAGGAGTGTCATACTTAAATGCGTGTAGGCTTGGGCGTCGATGGGGTTAAGAATACGGACTTAAGATTACAATGAAGAATGAGAGGTGGACTTAGGCGTGTCATAGTTATAACGTGTGTGCTTGGGTGCTGATGGGGTTAGGAATACGGACTTAAGATTACAATGAAGAATGAGAGGTGGACTTAGGCGAGTCACAATGATAATCTTATTTCAATTCTAACACTTGACGTCGTGTGAAAAAATGTATGATAAGTAAACGTGATCCCTTGTGTTGTCAGGATATATTATTATTATTATCATTATTATTATTATTATTATTATTATTATTATTATTATTATTATTATTATTATTATTATTATTGAACGTAGAAAGAAGTAGGTCACCGAACCGAGTAGGCCAGAAGTAAGAAGGGGAGAGGTGAGGAGGAGGCGGAGGAGGAGGAGGAAGAGGAGGAGGAGGAAGAAGAGGAAGAGGTGGGATGTTCAGTGGGGAGGAAGAGGGACGACAAGGAGGAGGAGGGGGAGGAAGAGGAAGGAAAGGAGGGTAGGGTGAGGGTAGGGGCGAGGAGATAGGGAGGGAGGGAAGGCCAGGGGACGGAGGAGAGGCGTGGAGAAGCCGTAGAGTGAAGGTAAACTCTTTGTCTTCAGGAGCCTGCTTGGGGCTTCCTTGACACACACACACACACACACACACACACACACACACACACGGCTATTTTCAAGGTAATATGACGTCATTGTTCTGTGTGACGTCATTGTTCAAAGTTTGTGACGTCGTCGTTTGCGTTCGACTTAAGTACGAGTTTACACTTGGCTCTCTTCTCTCGAGGGGGTGACGCCATGAGCCAATAATGATGATAATAATAATAATAATAATAATAATAATAATAATAATAATAATAATAATAATAATAATAATAATAATAATAATAATAATAATAATAATAATAATAATAACAATGAAAACAATGATAGTTCCCTTCTTCCTCCTCTTCCTCCGCCTTTTCCTCCTTTTCTTCTCCTCCGCCTTCCCCTCCTCCTCCTAATGACCTAATACAACATCAACTGCTACTATAGTGCTGGTAGGCTTTCTTGAGGGGCCTCTTGGACGGCCCCAGCCCGTTAGAGGCGCAGGCGAATTTTATTTATAGTGTTTGCCGTGATGTATGACTCTTACTTGACCCATGTGCCCCTCGATGCTCCTCTTGACCGAAATCGCTCGAGTCTCAGCGATGGTTGATAATAGCTATTGTCAGAGTGCATCGGTGGGATTCGAACCTGGGTCCATGCACGGTCTCACCACGCTCGCATGCTGACCAGTCGCCTCCCTACTACTACAACTACAACTACAACACCTTTTTATTCCTGCCCATGACCTGCCTCCTGTACTGTAAAAACGAAACAAGTAAAATGATAACACCAACGTTGAAGACGGCGCGCCTTTGTCTGAGTCACCGCCTCCCTCGTGCGCGTTACGTTAAAAAAAACACCTCGCCGTGCAAAGAAGCCGCCAACGCTATCCTGTTAAAACGTCATATGCCAATGTAGGCGAATACGTAATGCGGCTAAGTGGATTTCGCGCGAGTATTTACCGCGGACTGAAGCCTCGGCCAGCCATTCCCTTCGACAGGAGACTACCACAGACAGGAGCCTACACTCTCCCTCTCTCTCTCTCTTCAAACGACAAAGTCCCATCGACAGCTTAGCCATGGTGAACGCAGTGAAGGTATACAAGAAGACCGCCCCAAATGGTACGTGAATTCTAGTTGTTTCAGACCAGTGCTATCGTATTCTCTCGCGTTTTACTTTAAGCATCGCCCCCTTGACCCATTTGACACTACTGAAAGCTATGTATTTCCCGCCATTAATTTGGTGTTCAGTTATCACCATCATATCTTTCACGACACCACTACGGTAATAAAAAGTTCAAATACTCAAACTTTCCAAACTTTCTCGTAACGGTTTTAACGGTCTTCCAAGTTACAAAATTCAAATCTTTAGACAGCATGAGCAAGACACCTCTCCACCCGAAATTGACCTCTCTTTTGACCTCTCACACTTTCTTTCTTGTGCCGAAATAGCGACTAGCGAGCCTTTTTTGCGGCAGATTTTGTTTTTTGCCCTTGCCCTGCCTCCCTTGCTGTTAAAAAACCCATCATCATCATTACCATCATCGTCATCACTGTCTCTGTCCCTCTCAGGTAAGATCACGGTGTACCTCGGTCGCCGTGACTTCGTGGACACAAGTTCCGTCACCGACCCCATCGACGGTGTGGTGGTGTGCGACTATGACTACCTCAGAGGCCGCAAGGTGTTCGCTTCCGTGAGTACCCACCCGAGTCCTCTGTAGCTACGAAGACCTCCAGCCAGCTTGAATCTTGGCTCCCTTTTCTCAAACATTTCGGAAACTAGACACGCATATTTGAGTGGGCTTTCATAGAGGTTCTGGGTATCATATGGGGTGTTTGATGGGTCTAGTGATAGTTTGACAAGCCTTCTGCACCATGAATGTGAAAAACACTAATTAAGGACCTGGCTAGTCTCCTTTGTATAGCCTTTGGAAAATTTAATAGATGTTGTGAGAGCTGCAAGCGACTGAGATTACTGGCTTTGGGGCTAAAAATAATGACGCAATCTCGCAATGCCATACCTAAAATAACTAAAAGGTGCATTTATTTGGAAAGCATCATAAAGAAATAGCGTTGTGACAGAAAATGATTGGTGTTTCTGCGGCTCTGACAGAAACAAGGACAGTAACTTAGGCTCGTATTATGAGACTTTCGCTTGTCACATCAGTTATTTCTAAAGGTCAAAGAGGGGGTCAGGCGGGTTCTAATGAGTATTTCTTCAGGTTCACGGAATTGACCTCTCCTTTTGGACACTCCTTTGACCTCTATTCGGAGCAGTGAGTAGCGGGATTTTTTTTATATATTTTTCTTTACGCCCTTGAACTGTCTCCTTAGTTGTAAAAAAAAAAGGAGGAAGAGTCAAACTACCACCAGGGTCATAAAACTACTTCTGGAAATGCCCCAAGCTCCTACGAAAGCCTTGTTAAATAGGTGTTCTTGGGCGGCGAAATGTTTTATAATACAACCTTAATAGCCCTCGTCCTTTGATACGGTACAACATATACGCTCTTGATCTAATTTCACCCTCTGCGAGAAAAAAAATACGATCAAAAATATATACTTTTTTTTGTCTACAGCAAGTAACAGTTATTGACTGGCACAAGCTGGCTGGACGACCTGCCTTTATTATCTGTATGTTTCCCGTCTGTCTGTCTGTCTGTCTGCCAGTATATCATTCCCTGCATATTCTGTGCCTGTCTGTCTGTCTGTCTCCCAGAATTTTACTCCTTGCGTATTCTAGGCCTGCCTGTCTGTTTGCATGTCCGTCTGTCTGTCTGTCTGTCTTTCTGTCTGTCTGTCTGTCTGTCTGTCTGTCTGTCTGTCTGTCTTTCTCTCTGTTTGTCTTTCTCTCTGTCTGTCTGTCTGTCTGTCTGTCTGTCTTTCTCTCTGTCTGTCCGTCTTTCTGTCTGTCTTTCTCTCTGTCTGCCTGTCTGTCTGTCTCCTAGCAAATCACTCCCTACATAGTCTCTGCCCGTCTGTCTATATGTCTGTCTCTGCACGTCTTTTTCTGCTTCCCTACGCCTCTCCCCACCTCCTAACCTCGCCTACCTCCTCACCCTCGCAGGTCGGCATCACTTACCGCTTTGGGCGCGAGGAGGATGAAATGATGGGCGTCAGCTTCAGCAAGGAGATGCAGCTGGCGTGCAAGGAGATCCCCCTTACCAACGAGGAACAGACCACCGAGATGCAGGAACGCCTCGTCAAGAAGCTGGGCGCCAACTCATACCCGTTCTTCGTGAGCATCCCCGACAACGCCCCGTGCTCCGTCCAGCTCTTCTCAGACAAGTCGGTAAGGCGCAGCATCTCTGGCATCCACCTCCGACCTGTGGCTTTCACCTGTGCGAAGAGTATATAGACAGTGATTTCAACGGGACTCAAAGGGGTTGTCAATCATCATTAATACCATCACCATCATCATCATTATCGTCATCCTAATCATCATCATCACCATCATCGTCATTATCATCATCCTAATCATCATCATCACCATCAGCATCACAAGCAGTCACTATCACTTCAGTACATAACAAAGACCCTTCCGATGTTTCCTCCACCTCTCACTGCTTGGTGCTTTTGAGTTTCAGAAAAGGTTCAAATTATTAAAAAAAATACTGTACTTTCACTATTTAACCCGGTAGCAGCGACGGGCCAAATTTGCGGCTTTACCGTGTAGCAGCGACGGGCCAAATTTGCGGCTTTACCGTGTAGCAGCGACGGGCCAAATTTGCGGCTTTACCGTGTAGCAGCGACTGGCCAAATTTGCGGCTTTACCGTGTAGCAGCGACGGGCCAAATTTGCAGCTTTACCGTGTAGCAGCGACGGGCCAAATTTGCGGCTTTACCGTGTAGCAGCGACGGGCCAAATTTGCGGCTTTACCGTGTAGCAGCGACGGGCCAAATTTGCAGCTTTACCGTGTAGCAGCGACGGGCCAAATTTGCAGCTTTACCGTGTAGCAGCGACGGGCCAAATTTGCGGCTTTACCGTGTAGCAGCGACGGGCCAAATTTCTGCCATGATATAAACCTTCCAAAATAGATGATGCATAAACTGATCACACATGCGTTGATATATATTATGAAATGGTTTGCGTGAGTGATGAGTCTTTCTCATTATTTTACTTAGAGGGGCCTTTAACCTAACCTAACCTAACCTAACCTAAGAAACATGACCCCCGCAGCTACCGGGTTAATACAATTGTCTTTCTATCTATCTATATATGTCTCTCTGTCTATCGATCTACCTACCTACCTATCTATCTGCTCATTTATCTATCTTTCTATCTATCTACCTATCTCTCCCCCCATAGGCCAAGCCCCTGGGAGTCATCTACGAGCTGCGTGTCTTCGTGGCCGACAGCGCCCAGGAGAAACCCCACCGCCGCAACTCCGTGACCCTGGCGGTGCGGAAGGTCCAGTTCTCCCCCGCCGACAAGTTCCTGCGCCAGCCCTCCACGATGGCCTCCAAGGGCTTCACCTTCTCCTCCGGCAAGCTGAACATGGAGGTAACGCTTGACAGGGAACTCTACTACCACGGCCAGCAGATCGCGCCCACCCTGTCCATCAGCAACAACAGCAAGAAGACCGTCAAGAACATCAAGATCTCGGTGATGCAGCACGTCGAGGTTACGATGACCAACAGCCTCTTCGATCGTGAGGTGAGTGTTCCGGCGGCGACCCGAAGGAATACCGCCATCTTTTTTTTTCTTTTTTTTTACAGCAAGGGAGGCAGCTCAAGGAAAACAAGACAAAATCAGCAACAAAAGAAGACAGAAAACAAGGGAAAGAAAACAAACTCAGCAACAAAAGAAGACAAATAAATAAGAAGAAAACAAAATCATTAACAAAACAAGACAGAAAAAAAGGGAAAAAAAGACAAAATCGGCAACAATAAATCCCGCTCTACGCTGCTCCGACAGAAAAAAAAATAACAAGAGGTCAAAAGAGAGATCAATTAGGGTAAAGAGGTGTCCTGATACTCTTCTTTTGAGTGAATTCAAGTCGCAGGCAGGAGGAAAACCAGACGAGGGAAGGCTGTTGCAGAGTTTACCAGCGTGAGGGATGAAAGAGTTAAGATGCTGGCCAACTCTTGCATAAGGGATTTGGACAGAATAGGGATGAGTAAGAGTATAGGAAGTTGTGTGTAGCGGGATCAAGGCGCAGGCAGGAGGAAAACCAGACAAAAGAAGGCTGTTGCAGAGTTTACCAGCGTGAGGGATGAAAGAGTTAAGATGCTGGCTAACTCTTGCATAAGGGATTTGGACAGAATAGGGATGAGCAAGAGTATAGGAAGTTGTGTTTAGCGGGGCCAAGGGAGGGGGAGGCAAGCAGTTAGAAAGTTCAACACAAGAGCAGTTAGCATGAAAACATCGATAGAAGACAGAAAGAGATATAACAGTGCGGCGGAGTTTAAGAGGCAGGAGACTATTAGTAACGTCTTATTAGTATTTATTAACAGTTACGTGGCTAGCTAGTTTTTTAATTACATTTTTCTGCCGGAGTTGCGTAGTTAGAAGCACTGGATTTTCACAGAGTCCAGTCGACATATCACAAACTCAGTCGGAAAATAAATGATATAAAAAAATCAACAATCCAACTAACCAAGCCTCGAAAAACGGGCCAGAGGGACAAATCAGCCACATCATTGAAAGGCTAATACGTCGTTTGAAGAATCAGGCGTGTCAGCTGACCTCTATAATGAACCTATTGGGGTCACTTGAAAGTACTCACAAGGTTGCCACGTCCTCACAAATAAGCAAGTACATACCAGGCGAACGGAGGCTTACAGCTCTTAGGGATGTCGAGGGGCTTCAGAAAGGTCGTGGGGGAGACGTAAGCTGAAAATAAAGCTGAAGTGAGTAAAGTAAAGCTGGGTCGTGAGAAAGCAAAGTCAAGCTGGGTCGTAAGTGAAGTAGAGCAAAGTTGAGGGCATACACTATATCTGCGCATGGCCTCGGTGCTCATCTTCGTCGCATTAGCCTTTGAGCCTGTGGTGGGTGAGAAAGAAATCGAAGACCATCATTCAGTATCAGGACGCCTCTCCACCCGAAATCGACCTCTCTTCTGTCCTCTCGTTGTTATTCTTTTGTTCGGAGGAGGATCCAGAGGGCATTTTAGTTGTTGTTGATGCTTTTTTGTTTTTTCCCATGAGCTGCCTACCTTGATGTAAAAATAAGGTCACTGTGTCACGGATAACCAGCTTTTCTTCATCTATTTCTTTTCGTATCAGCCTCGTATGTGTTTTGTCTACGTGATATGCTAAACAAGACCCTCCCTCACGCCTCTCACCTGCCATATCGTCCACAGGTGGCGAGCTTCGAGACCAGGGAGGGCTGCCCCATCACCCCGGGCACCCACTTCCACAAGACCTTCACCATCCAGCCCATGGCCAAGAACGCCAAGACTTACGGCGTGGCCCTGGACGGCAAGATTAAGGTAAGGCTTCTGGAGCGTGGATGGAGCAGCCTTGAATGGAGCTTTAGCGGGGGTGAGGTATGATAGTAAGGATCTGGTCATAATTAGTAGGACTCGTTGCAATGGGTTTAAGTTACGGAATTTCAGCTTTAATGAACACGCAGGCAAGGATTGGTTTGCTAAGAGAGTGGTGGGTGAATGAAAAAGGCTTGAATAGGGGTTTTAATTGGAAGGGTGGAAGGCTTTGTTGATATTACACAGGATAGGACTCCCAACAATGGGTTTAAGTTGTAGAATTTCAGGTTTAAAAATACATAAACAAGTATTAGTTTGATATGAGAGTGGTGGAGCTATCACCTCAGTAGACGACCCACGTGCTGCCCAAATGCATATCAGTCATCCTTAACCCCAATGGCCGCAAGAACAAAGGTGTAAGGGATTGTAACATCATCTAACCTCATCTCTTCCTTCACTCACAGGACGAAGACGCCAACTTGGCCTCCACCACCCTGCACAAAGACCAGTCCGACCACCTGGGTATCGTGATCTCATACAGCGTTCAGGTGGATCTCGAGTGCGGCGCTCTAGTGGGCAACCTCACCACCAACCTGCCCTTCAAGCTTATGCACCCAGCCCCCGGTAAGTCCTGCGCCGAGTCGTGACAAGCGTCCTTCATGAGTCAGTCCACCCCTCCCCTCCCCTCCCCTCCCCGCCCCTCACGTCTCTGGGCCAGTTTCACAGTTCCCCATGACGGGTTAGTAAGCTCCCAAACCAATACCAGAGCCTTCGAACTTTCCTTGTATAGGGTCTGGTGTTTATATTTAAGTTCACAAATTTGACGAAACTATACAGGAAAAGTCTTGTGTATTTAGTGTGGTGGCATCGAAGACCTCACCATTTTGGAGTGTATGGGATTCAATAGTTTGGTTCGGGCTGTTACGAAGACACTGTGTTGGGCTGTGAAATCGGCTCTCTATCAAGTCACCCTCCTCCTCCTCTTCCTCCTACTCCTCCTCTTCTTCTTCTTCCTCTTTCTCCTGATTAACTTTCCACTTGTAAATTCCTTGTTTTGGTCATTTAATATACGCATCACCCTTTCTTCCTCCCTCCCACAGGCTCAGACAAGCTCGAGCGAGGAGATGGCATTGAGTTCGAGGAATTCAGCCGTCTTCGCCGAGGCATGAGCGTGGACCAGAACCTCGACTAAGCCATCAGACCCACCGCTCACCTCTGCACGGGCCACATCTCAAGCCTATAGGAATCTCATTAGTCAAGTCTCCCTTCAAACTCGGGTTCCTACAAGTCCATCAGTGTACCAGCTCTCAGGCCTTGGATTTGTGTTATTAGCCAAGTCTTGCAAGTCATATTTAGTTCAAGGCCTCTCAGACTTACAAGAATCTCATTAGTCAAGTCTTCTTCAATAAGGGGTTCCTACAAATCCATCAGTGTACCAGCTCTCAGGCCTTGGATTTGTGTTATTAGCCAAGTCTTGCAAGTCATATTTAGTTTGAGGCCTCTCAGACTTACAAGAATCTCATTAGTCAAGTCTTCTTCAATATGGGGCTCCTACAAGTCCATCAAAATATGTTATCCCATCCATCAACTCTCAGACCTTGGATTTGTCTCATTAGCCAGCTCCTGCAACCCCGTGAAAGGAAGAGAAAAGAATGAACTGTGAAATAAGCAACGAACGAGAGTACTATCACCTCACCAGACGACCTGCGTGCTGCCCAAATCCATATCAGTCATCCATAACAACAGCAACGCCCGTCAAGAGCAGCCCTGGGCAGCAGTATGAGCCGAGCGGAAGGAAAGGCCTACCAGAGCTAAGAGCCTGAGAAACACCCATGCACCCACCACCTGTACTGCACGCTACCCCTTACCTGTTGAGCCCCCAGCGAGCCTCAGTGGGAGAACGTCACCTCAACTGCCTTATCAACTCTATAGGCCCGGAGGTGAAGATGATCGACACAACACCTAAGAACAAAACCTTCACCACCTCCTCCACCACTGGCTATGTCTCACACGCACGTTCTTTATCCACACGTCACAGCCACAGAATCTCAGTCACCCCCGACACTCTTTGTCTCCGCGAACGAACGAAAAGGAAACGAGCGGGCATTGAACTCTGATGCTCGACTCCTTGTTAAGCGAGATGAAACTATGGAAGCTTATGTCTCGCTACTCTCTCTCTCTCTCTCTCTCTCTCTCTCTCTCTCTCTCTCTCTCTCTCTCTCTCTCTCTCTCTCTCTCTCTCTCTCTCTTTCTCTTCACAGTGTTCTCGAGGCTGCGATATCAACAACACTCGTATAATTGTGCTTAAAATTGATAAAACATTAGTTAACTATAAGCCTCTGAGAGCTATAATATCGTATCATCACTTGTAATCTGAATGTTATACTTGTTACAGTGAATAAAGGCTAGAAATTGTACTCTTTTGATGTTCTGTTAATGCCTGATGTTGGGTGTTGTCATGAAGATGTGCGTGTGTGTGTGTGTGTGTGTGTGTGTGTGTGTGTGTGTGTGTGTGTGTGTGTGTGTGTACCAGGTGAAAACAACCCCGTCACACACCACCCCAACCCCCCTTGACCTCTCCCTCCAAATACCACTCTCAACCTCCACCCAAACCCCAACCCTACCTGCAAGTCTCCACCCCCAACCTCCCCTCTCAACCACCACCACAGCCTCCAACCTCCTCACCTAACCACCACCCCAATACCAAACTCCTCCTCAACCCACAACCTCTACGCTAATTCTAAACCTCCCCGACTCCATCCGAACCCCCAACCTAGTTCCCAACCCCCCACACTATTCATATTGGGTTTTTCGTGGCTCCTATGGGTATGGTAACCCAGGTGATGCTAAGTGAGACGGAGATGAGCACTAAGGCCACGAGCAGCTACAATATATACGCCCAACTGTGCTCTGTTTTGGGCGTGCGAGTCCGCGGGTAACTTCATCAATGTCTCGGCCGCTGTGACTGAGGAGGGAGCGAGTGAGAGCAAGACGTGGGTATTGTGAGACGCTTTCGTATCTCACATCAACTATTATCAAAGGCCATAAAGGAGACTAATCGGATTATAAAACCTCGTCCACACTAGGCCTCACGAGGCGGCTCATGAGGCAACTCGTGCCCCCGGACTCACAAAAACAATAGAAAACGGAGGAGCATGAGGCCGCTGCCGGCAACTGGCAAGAGGCATTTTTTGGGCATGAGGCTGGACGGGGGAACATCGGCTGCGCGCTGCTCTCAGATCATGGCTGAAAACGTTGAGGACAACGACTCGGGGCAACACTCATATGCTGACTGATATTCTAAAGCAGCACCCCTGCGTCCGGCAGGTGAAAAATAAACATTGTAAAGATAAAAATGACTGGCGAGGCGACTCGTGAGGCGACTCGTGCACCGCCTCACGGGGTATAGTGTGGACCCCCCCCCCCCCCCCTCGTGAGGCCTAGTGTGGACGCGGCTTAAATTAATGAGTGTTTTTTAGGTTCATGGTACAGAAGTATGGCAGGATTCAGCCCGTGACCAGAAAGATACATAGATCGACTGAGTAGTTAACATGAAAAAGAGACGGACAGCTCGCTTCCTCTGCCCATTGATGTTACCAGCCGCGGTAGAGGTAGAGTTTTCAGATTGTTGTACAAATTGGAAAAAGAAATAAAGAAATGAAACGTTCCTAGCATATTTTTCGGTCGTAAGGATGAAGATTTTTTTTTTTTTTTATCTCATTCTAACCGTGTCTGTCTGTCTGTCTGTCTGCGGTGTCTGTCCGCACACTGTGAAACGAGTATCGCTGTCACCTAAGAGTTATATATAATTAATTATTCAACTTCGAGAGAGAGAGAGAGAGAGAGAGAGAGAGAGAGAGAGAGAGAGAGAGAGAGAGAGAGAGAGAGAGAGAGAGAGAGAGAGAGAGAGAGAGAGAGAGAGAGAGAGAGAGAGAGAGAGAGAAGAAAAACACACACACACACACACACACACACACACACACACACACACACACACACACACTCACAGCGGCTTCCCTCACCACCAGCGGCCGCTCGGTGAAGCCTCCAGGAGCAGCATCTTGTCGGGCTCCTCGGAAGCCCTAACGCAGCCCTGGAGGTTCTAAATCTAGCCCACAAAGAGGCTTACAAGGAGTCACATGGGGGCGGCGCGCAGGTGGTCCTATTAGCAGGTGGTTAAATGGATTTGTGTCTGGTATATAAGCAACCCCGCGCCCTCTGCACGCCATCCCGCTGTTGTTCCGTGTTGAGCAAACTTTACCAAGTTACTCTTCGCTCTCTCTTTCTCGTCAGAGAAACCCAAACCAACTTCGATGGTGAACGCCGTGAAAGTTTTCAAGAAAACCGCCCCTAATGGTAGGTGTTCCGTCCCGCCCTGCCCCAGCACTGCCTCTGCCTTCATTATCATCACCATCGTCACTGTCATCGTATCAGTTCTCAGCCTCATCAGTCATTCCCTGCCCCAGCACTGCCTCTGCCTTCATTATCATCACCATCGTCACTGTCATCGTATCAGTTCTCATCCTCATCAGTCATTAGAACTTCACTGAAAAATAACATCCTTTGCCAACGGCCTCAACCTCTTTCTGATGTTAGTTTACTCAACCCTATCTCGGGAAAGGGTGGAGTAAACAAACATTAGAAAGAGGTTGTGGACGTTGGGAAAGGATGTTATTTATCTCTATCTCGGGAAAGGTTCTTATTTCACCTATCCCCCCCCTGGCTCTCTGTCTGCACTCACTTTTACAGTTCTTGTGTTGCTTCATTGTTACTTTTATCGTTCATCAGTTGTTAGTTTATCGCAGCATTTCTTATTCTTAATCGGTAATAGAACATTGCATCCTTTGTTCCACCTTATTTCAACGAAGGCTTCCTCGCTGCACAAGACTCTCCCCATTCCTGTGCTGTCTAACTTCTTAATGCAGAGGTTCATCGAGATCTTTGTTTCTCATCCGTTTTACTCTGGAATTGCCTCCCTCCCTTTGAAGTTCCTCTTTCCTATATATGACAAACTTTTTCAAGGATCATAGGATTTAGACCCCTCTCGAACCGCAATAGATCATCCTTTCGGCATATTTTGTGCCATTTTTGTTGGAGCTGCGTGTTGCGGGCTCTTCATTTAACTATTTTGCCTTTGTCCGTCCTCTCTACTGCATAAAAAAAAATCCCTTCTCCTCCACCGCCACACACACCGTCACTCCCCCTTCCCGCCCCGCAGGTAAGATCACCGTCTACCTGGGTCGCCGTGACTTTGTAGACAACACCGCCAGCACCGAGCCCGTCGATGGGGTCATAGTGTGCGACAATGACTACCTTCGTGGTCGCAAGGTCTTCGCGACCGTAAGTACTCCTCCTCCCCCTCCTTTTCCCTCTCCTCGCTCACTCCTCTTCTTTCCCTGTGTATTTTTGAAACAATTAAAACAATAACTTTCAATATCAATCAGAATAAGTAACATATTTCGCTGGCTACCATTACCTTGAGATATAACTACATTTCGGACATAACGACTTGGTGTTCCCCGACTGGTTTGTGTGCCGTCACCCTGACCCCCCCTGACTCACCGCCCCCCCCCCTCCCCGCAGGTCACGGTCACGTACCGTTTCGGTCGCGAGGAGGATGAGGTCATGGGCCTTAACTTCAGCAAGGAGATGCAGCTGGCCGCCCAGCAGATCTACCCGGCCAACAACCAGCCCGAGCTGACCAGCGTGCAGGACCGCCTCGTGAAGAAGCTCGGTGGCAATGCCTACCCCTTCGCTGTGACTCTCCCCGACTCTGCTCCCTCCTCCGTCCAGCTCCACAGCGGCGACGATGACACGGTGAGTGCTCGCCGCCTTGCCGCACCACACAAACACTGTCACGCCGCTGAACACGGGGACTACACTATAGATAGCATTTAACATTTAATTCAAGATATTATTCATCTTATGCCTACAAATGTTTGGGAATCCTTCATCTAACTGAACAGCTAAGACCAGCAGGCCATGCAATCCGACCGTAGTCTTTGGGCTGCTGTTATAATTATTTGCCTCGACTCGTGGCGGACATTGTCGCAGAGAGGAATGCTTCAAGGAAAGCGTACCAAATTTACTAATGTTAGCGGTGCCCAGACCCCTACAGGCTGTCACCCTTTGTCTCCCTGGCCACACCCCTGTCGCCCTACACCCCTAGAGATATAAAACTATAAAAAACTATAGCAAAACCATCGCCTCCATAGTTTGAGGTTTCTGTAAAACCCAAAACAGTGACCACCACTCCAATACTCTAAACAGTCAAGTGTATTTCACAATTTAATCTTAATCTATATAGCAAACAAATCTACTCAGCAATTTGAGAGTGTACTTCATTCTTTGTTATTCATTGTACGAAGAGGGTAGAATTTATCGGCAGCAGTGTATGTATTTCTATCCTCTTTGTCCTGATGCCCCGTGCCGCCCTCTTTACTCCCCCCCCCTCCCCCCAAGCCTCCCACCGCCTCCAGGGGGCACCATGGCCGTAGACTATCACACACTAACACCTTCACGAACCAACACCCGCGGCGGCTCCCCGATCTACTTAGCGGCTTTCAGAGCAAATGAAGAAGCACCTTAAAGGGATGACCGGTGAGGGGCTTCCCGCTCCTTACCTTGACTGTGGATAGCGAAGCCTCCCAAGTCCCCTGCACTTCCGGGACGTCGTGACAGCTCGTGCGGCGCCTCCCTTAGCGATGCAGCGCCCTTATCGCAAAAACGGCAATTCTTTGTTGATTTGAAATTCCTTATCGCAAAAACGGCAATTCTTTGTTGATTTGAAATTCCTTATCGCAAAAACGGCAATTCTTTGTTGATTTGAAATTTCGCTTCTTTATTGTGTCAGGTTTTCCTTGTCCTTGTCCGCGATTCACATCCCCGAGAGTAAGGGTCATATTCTTAAGCATTCCGGCGCCCAGGCACACATATTTGACACGTTTATTGTACTTGTGGGCATTTCCGGGGGTAGTTCAATGAGGCTGGTGGTAGTTGCACCCTTCCTCTGCACCAAGATCCTCAAAACACTCATTAGAACCCGACTGATCTCCTTTTTGACCTTTGGATGGTTGATGTGATAGGCGAAAGCGTCTGAGAATATCGACCCCTGAGTCTAAAGGAGTGAGCCTTGCCGGAGCCTTGCTTTCGAGAGGGATGGCTCACCTGTACACGTCAAAGGATCCTACCTTCACTAACTCAGGCATTCCTTAATTCCAGTCTCCGACCACACAACAACCTCATCACCCTTAACACTCGGGCAGGGCAGCGGCTTTACAACAATTACTGGTCCTTACATTAGGGTCGCCTCGGCTGAACACGTGACACCCACGAGGGACAGTGGGCTATACGTTACTGCCCTTCCTGCCCCTGCCAAGCCTCCGGGGGTAGCTTAACAATCAGAGCGCCTGATGGGTCCCCACAGCAGCTCCTAGAATAGCCCTGAAGCACGCTTCGAACTAGCGCAATGCTCGTTAAACTCACGTATTTCCCTCACGATGTATGCTTAGGCCTTTTCGGCACTACTAAGAGCTATGGGCCTTACGCCAACCGGTATATCATGATCTATTTGTGAGGGAGCGGTGTCTCAGTGAGCGAATAACCTAGCACTAACTTGTATTGCCATGCAAACTACACTTGGATAAACCATGAACTGGGTGGTAAACCCTTCCCTCCCTCCCCCTGCAGGCCAAACCCCTGGGAGTCATCTACGAGCTGCGGGTGTTCGTCGGCGACACCGCCGATGAGAAGCCCCACCGCCGCAACTCCGTGGCTCTGGCCGTGAGGAAGGTGCAGTTCTCCCCCGCCACTGGCTCCAAGCGCCAGCCCTCCACCCTGGTATCCAAGGGCTTTGCGCTCTCCTCCGGGAAGCTCAACATGGAGGTGACCCTGGACAAGGAGATCTTCTACCACGGGGAGCAGATTAAGGCCAACTTGAGCATCAACAACGCCTCCAAGAAGACGGTGAAGAACATCAAGTGTGCCGTGGTGCAGCACGTCGAGGTCACCATGACCAACAGCCAGTTCACCCGTGAGGTTCGTGACCCCTACTACTACTACTACTACTACTACTACTACTACTACTACTACTACTACTACTACTACTACTATCACTTTAGTTTCTCTTTCTTTCCTTCCCTCATGACTTATCTCAATTTCTCTGAGTGTCGCCTCTCCCCTGCTTTCCCCTCCTGTCCACCACGCGACTCTCCCCCTCCCTGCTAACCCGCCCCTGCCTCCCCCTGCAGGTGTCCTCTCTGGAGTCCAAGGAGGGCTGCCCCATCACCCCTGGCAGCAACCTGACCAAGGCCTTCACCCTGACGCCCCTCGCCTCCTCCAACAAGAGCAAGACTGGCATCGCCCTCGACGGCAAGCTGAAGGTAGGCCCGGAGAGAGAGAGAGAGAGAGAGAGAGAGAGAGAGAGAGAGAGAGAGAGAGAGAGAGAGAGAGAGAGAGAGAGAGAGAGAGAGAGAGAGAGAGAGAGAGAGAGAGAGAGAGAGAGAGAGAGAGAGAGAGAGAGAGAGAGAGAGAGAGAGAAGAGCGTGACGTCACTCAGATAGCGCCTCAGTTAATTCAAAGAAGCGAGTAAAGATAATTTATATACGCCAGTAACGGATGGTATTCATATCTCCGTTTTTCCCCAAGATTTCTTCAAGGTGAAAATCGTTGTCTGTCCCCAGATGAATATGCAGCTCATTCACTGTGTCTCAGCCGGAAAAGCTTCAATAAGATCATGGGATGCGCACTTCCCTTTCCTACAACCACCAGCACCAGCGCCTAGGCCGAGCTGCCGCGCTCCCCAACCCTCGCCACCCGCCTGAGTAACCCTTTCCCTCTCTCCCGCAGGACACTGACGCCAACCTGGCCTCCTCCACCCTCGTGGCCGTTGGCAAGAACCCCAACGACGCCCTGGGTATCGTTGTGTCCTACTCCCTCAGGGTTAAGCTGAACTGCGGCGCCCTTGGGGGAGAACTGGTGGCTGACCTGCCCTTCAAGCTCCTTCACCCCGCCCCTGGTGAGTGGACGGGGAGCTGAAGCGGAGTGTAGGGAAAAGAAAGGGGTAGATCAGTGCTATTTGAAGTCCGGGTCACGCCCCAACTCAGGTCGTAATAGGTCCCTGGCTCGTCACTTCTTGCATAGAAAAAAGTCATTACCAGACTCCGAGAGACACAAAACACTTAATACTGTCAAAAGGCTTGGAAAGGGTCGTGAGGGTAGTGCCTGAAATAAAACTGGATCGAACTAACTGAAATTGGAAGAACACTTGTACAGACGGGCAGGGCTGTTCAGGAAGAAGGGTGAACGTATAGGAAAGTAGGACTGAGTGTTGGTGAGTAGCTGTGTAGACGTGTAGGGAGGCGGGAACAGTATACAAGAGAGCAAGGGAGGTGGAGACTGTCTAGAGGCAAGCAGCAAAGGCGTGGGGAAGCAGGGACAGCATAGCAGGCAGGCAAGATGTGTAGGTTCGCAAATTCTAGTCGATGGGCAACCAACTGTGTAGAGAATGAGGAGTCCAGTACAAACAATGAGAAACAAGCTAACTCAGGCAAGGTATATCCTAACACACCTCGCATGCCTTTCCCCACCTCACCCTCCGTCCTCGTGTCCCCAGGTGCTGCCGTCAAGGCCCGCCCCGACGCTGGCTACACTGGCGGCGAGGACCTGGAGTTTGAGGACTTCGCCCGTCTGCGTCGCGGCCAGAGCGTCGACCAGCCATAAGGCGCCTTCCTACGACTTGCACGACTCACTACGAGAGAGCGAACGAACGACACGGGATTTTAAACTACGACTCCGAACACGACGTTGTGCGGGGAGACCTTCGGGGCCCTCCGGATGACGACGCCTCAAGTCCTTCGCCGGCCGTGCCCTGCCCAACCCCCAAGCCCGCCCGCGCGGACGCACACCACCCAGGGCCGTCAGGAAGGGCGAGGGAGGTATCGAGGTCAAGGTGCATTCCGAGACCCCACGTGACCTGGTCTTGGGTCACGCCTCAGGGACGCCGGCTTCCCCCAACCTTGATTTTCTTAGTTCTTCTTTAGTTGTGGTTTCTATCGGTTGTGTGTCAATTCGCGTCAACTTTTTGGCTTCATTCTCCTCCTTTTACTGAGTTACTTGATTGTTTTTGTTTATTTTTTTGTTTGATTTGTTCATTGCAGTTCTTATCGTTGTTGTTCTACTTCTTGTTGTTGTTGTCACTCTCTTGTTGTTTGTTCTTCTTGCTTTGGCGTTTTCTGTCTCAATTGGCTGTTGTATTTTTTGTGTTATTAAAAAAAAAACATTAAATATTCGCTTTTTCTTCGTGAATGACCTTGTTGTGATGTTAACGAGTCCACTTCTCTCTCTCTCTCTCTCTCTCTCTCTCTCTCTCTCTCTCTCTCTCTCTCTCTCTCTCTCTCTCTCTCTCTCTCTCTCTCTCTCTCTCTCTCTCTCTCTCTCTCTCTCTCTCTCTCTCTCTCTCTCTCTCTCTCTCTCTCTCCTTATCTACCACAATCAGATTACTCTTATCGGCTACTATCAAATTAATATCCCTCTTCCTCTCTTCCCTTTTTTAACTTTCTCTACTCTACCTCCTTACTTCTTTCTGTCTGTCTCTCCAGTTCCTTCCTCCATTCCGTCTATTTCTCGTTTCCTTTTCTCTTCAACTTTCTTCAGAGCTACTTGCCTCTCTCTGTCCTTCCTCTGCATACTGTTACCACGCAAGGCAGGTGAAGGGATGCAATCTTTTTTGTTGCTATTTTCCCGTTTTTTTGCTCTTTCGAACTTACTAACTGCATGGCTACACCCCTCCCACGGCCTCGCTACACTACACTTTCTACTCAAGCTCATCCCTATTGCTGTCCAGTTTTCTAATGCAAGAGTTAAACCGTATCTCACACCGGGAGCAGAAGGCTGAAACAATCACAAAATACCCCACACATACATTCTGACAGAAACGGAAACTACAGCAGCTCATCCCTATTGCTGTCCAACTTTCTAATGCAAGAGTTAAACAGTATCTCAAGCAGAAGGCTGAAACGATCACAAAATATCTCCCACACTTACATTCTGACAGCAAGGAAGACTACAGCAGTTCATCCCAATGGCTGTCCAACTTTCTAATGCAAGAGTTAAACAGTATCTCAAGCAGAAGGCTGAAACGATCACAAAATATCCCACACAGACATTCCATTAACAACGAAAACCTCAACAGCCTCACAACAGCTGCTGACGCTAACAAACGAGCTCGTCCCTCCGTAGTGGTACATCGACGGCCACATGTCTTACTTTTGAAGGGCAATGATGTTAAGGGGCTATTACACTGGGCAAATTTTCCGTGGACCTTCAGTCAAACCACGATATCCGCTGGCGTGGTTCTCATATTTCCGTGATTTTCTGACGTGTCCACGATCTTCCAAAGCTACGGTAGAGTTCCTTGAATGACGGAGGTATTACTCACCATCATCATCATCAGCAATAACAAGAAACAAATGAGAACCACGCCAGCGGAAATCGTGGTTTGACTGAAGATCCACGGAAAATTTGCCCAGTGTAATAGCCCCTTTAGAATGCTGTGACGGGGGACTAACTGATACCGGAGGAGGCCAAGGCGGTGTCAGGAGTCTTTGGTTCATGAGTGGCTGGAAGGGAGCACATGGGACCAGCTTTCGAGGTAGTTCAGTGTGGAAAAGTATCAGGAGTGAGAATGCAAGGTGTGCCCAGGGTCTCGCCTCGCCCCTAGTGCTCAGGGTGATGAAACAGATGAAGGAATTGAACGGTTGCTTGACTAGATACATGGAAGGGAGCACATGGAACCAGTTTTCGAGGTAGTTCAGTGTGGAAAAGTAGCCAAAAGTGAGAATGCAAGGCGTGCCCAGAGTCTCGCCTCGCCCCTAGTGCTCAGGGTGATGAAAACGAGCTGAACTATTGCTTGACTAGATGCATGGAAGGGAGCACATGGAACCAGCTTTCGAGGTAGTTCAGTGTGGAAAAGTATCAGGAGTGAGAATGCAAGGTGTGCCCAGGGTCTCGCCTCGCCCCCTAGTGCTCAGGGTGATGAAACAGATGAAGGAATTGAACGGTTGCTTGACTAGATGCATGGAAGGGAGCACATGGAACCAGTTTTCGAGGTAGTTCAGTGTGGAAAAGTAGCCAAAAGTGAGAATGCAAGGTGTGCCCAGGGTCTCGCCTCGCCCCCAAGTGCTCAGGGTGATGGAAATGAGCTGAACTATTGCTTGACTAGATGCATGGAAGGGAGCACATGGAACCAGCTTTCGAGGTAGTTCAGTGTGGAAAAGTAGCCAAAAGTGAGAATGCAAGGCGTGCCCAGGGTCTCGCCTCGCCCCCTAGTGCTCAGGTTGATGAGAACGAGCTGAACGGTTGCTTGGCTAGATGGTACAGGTGGTGGTTGTCCCTTATTGGTTGGAATTCTTAGACAGTTCCGCCTCTCGCATCAAGTATTTCCAAAGGCCAAAAATGAGATCAGTCGGGTTCTAATGAGTGTTTTTTGTAGGTTCATGCCACAGAAGAAGGGTCAAACTACCACTAGGGTCAATAAACTACCCCTGGAAATGCCCGAAACTCCCTTCCTCATTCCTCTGTATTCATTTCGCCTTCCCCTCGTCATATTAACCTGTACTTTTACTTTACGGGCACTGAATCATCCTCTGCCGGTGTGTGTGTGGGGGGGGGGGGGAGGGGGGGGGGGTGACATGCCGAGGAATGTCGAATGTGAGATAAGCAAACGGCTCACGAGTGTTATCAGCAGCCACAAAGGTAACTCTCGCCTGCCGCTGATACGTGAGATAAGCCGGATAGGGCTATCTCTCTCTCTCACACACACACACACACACACACACACACACACACAGAGGAAACGGACCAATGGCTAATATTAAGGACTAAAGAATATATAAAACGTCATTACTCGGCTACCATTAAGAGGCGAAAAAAAAAGAATGATTGAAATAGTCCTCTTAAGTCGTAGGAAGGAAAATATATCTATCCACTCTTGCGCACTGTTACAAAGTGGTCTCCTTCAGGTTCTGGCGATACAAAAACTCGCATGATAAACGTAGTACCGCTCGACGCTAACCTTTAAGACAAGTGTGTGGCGTATGAAGGTCCTCTAAGATAACAGAGTGTACGGTATTCAAGGGTCAGACAGGTATCCTCACAGTAACGGCAAAGCTCACCTGTATAGAACCCGTTTTCTCAGACCTTCTCGGCTCCTACAACAAATACTTCCAATAACCACAAAGGAGATTAACCCGGAAGGTGCGGGGGTCATGTATCTTAAAGGCCCCTCTAAGCGAATTGATGAGAAAAAATCATCACTCACGCAAACCATTTCATAATATAAAGTACCAACGCATTTGTGATCAGTTTACGCATCCTCTATTTGCGGGGTTTATATCATGGTAAAAATTTGGCCCATCGCTGGTCCACGGTAAAGCCACAAATTTGGCCCGCCGCTGCTACTGGGTTAATCAGGCTCTCACGAGTGTTTTTCATATTCACGGTGCAGAAACCTTGTCACACTATCAGTAGGCTCATGCAGCTACTCATGGAAACACCCACAACCTCTACGGAAGCCTAATTTAATCTGGGTGTGCAAACCTCGGAATGTAACTTTGAGAATATGGGATCTGTTCATGGTGGTCTTGGCGCGATAATTTGACTCACTGTTGCTGGTCCTTCATGGTTACCCCACGCGGCTTATTTCCTCGACCGTTCCTTGTTTGTACTACTGTGGGGTCTTGTGAGAGCATTATACGCCGTGGACAGGAAGATATCACGGTCTGTCACCACCACATAGATAATTGTCGCTTTTTTTCTCTTCTACTTCAGAGAGAGAGAGAGAGAGAGAGAGAGAGAGATTTACATAGATTTACATAGAAAATCAGACCACACAGACCCCATGGTCCAGACTTGGTGGTCTGTCCTTAAACCTAAGTGATTTTACATTAATCAGAAGACTCCAAAACGTTGCATTTCTACTCTAGTTGATATTAAGTTGAAGGAAGTGACGGTCGAGCTTATTTTTGAAGGAGTCAATCGTGTTACACTGGACCACTGACGGTGGAAGCTTATTCCATTCTCGCACTACAACGTTGGTGAAGAAAAATTTGGTGCAGTCTGAATTTACTTGTCTACATCTGAGTTTTACGCCATTGTTCCTCGTGCGCAAAGTGTCATCTATCATAAACAATGTTGATCTGTCTACATTCGTGAAACCATTAAGTATTTTAAAACATTCGATCAGTTTTCCTAGGAGGCGACGTTTCTCAAGAGAGAACATGTTAAGGGTAGAAAGCCTTTCTTCGTAGGAGTTGTTGCGCAAGGACGGGATCATGTTCGTTGCCCGACGCTGAACACCTTCTAATATAGCAATATCCTTTGAATGGAGGGGAGACCAAAACTGTACCGCATATACCAAGTGGGGTCTGACTAAACTGTTGTAGAGCAGAGTATTACATCTTTATTCTTGAATTCAAAGTTTCTTTTAATGAAGCCCAACATTCTGTTAGCTTTATTTGCTGCATCGTTGCATTGCTGTGAGAATTTGAGGTTTTTCGCGATTTTGACCCCAAGTCTTTGACGCATTGAACGCTTTTGAGTTTAACGCCGCGCATTTCGTATTCGAACTTCTTATTCCTCGTTCCAACTTGAAGGACCTGGCACTTGTCTACGTTAAAGGGCATCTCCCATCTATCCGACCAAGCTGAAATTTTGTGCAAATCCTCTTGGAGGCTTTGCCTGTCTTCGTCAGTGAGAACCGAGTTGCCAATCTTTGTGTCGTCTGCAAATTTACTAATGCGGTTATTGAGTCCAACATCCACGTCGTTGATGTAAATAATGAAGAGCACTGGGCCAAGGACCGAGCCTGAGGGACGCCACTAGTGACAGGCGCCCACTCTGAGTTAAATCCGTCGATCACTACTCTTTGTTGTCTGTTGCTCAACCAATTCGCGATCCATTGGTTTACTTGACCGTCAATACCTATTTGCTTTAATTTGTAAAGTAATTTATGATGCGGGACTTTATCAAACGCTTTCTGGAAATCAAGATAGACTACGTCCAGTGATTTGGTTACGTCATAAACAGTGAAGAGGTCGTTATAAAAGGTTAATAGGTTCGATAGGCAGGATCTTTTGTTTCGGAAGCCATGTTGTGAGTCCCCAATCAATGAGTGGCTTTCAAGGTAATTCACAATTTTGTCTCTAATTATGCCCTCAAGTAGCTTACCTACAACCGAAGTTAGACTAATGGGCCTGTAATTACCTGGTACTTTTTTGTCTCCTTTCTTGAAAATCGGTGTCACGTTAGCCTTTTTCCAATCTGAAGGGACGATGCCTTGTTGCAAGGACATATTGAATACGGTTGTGAGGGAGGAGAGTATTTCGCTCTTTGTTTCTTTCAGCAGAGTTGGATATACTTTGTCAGGTCCAGGACTTTTATTTGTTTTAAGTGAATGGAGAGCTTTAAGGACTTCATCGGTTGTTATTTCAAAATTAGGCAATGCAGAGAGAGAGAGAGAGAGAGAGAGAGAGAGAGAGAGAGAGTTCGTGGAACTGACAAGCGGACGTTCGGCCCAGCTCTTCTTTGCAGGTGTGTGTGTGTGTGTGTGTGTGTGTGTTTGCGTAGAGGAGCAAGAGAGTGGTAGGGAGCGGAAGACGGAGAGAAGAGAGAACTTGGGAGGGGGGACGAAAGTTTGCTTGTGGGTACGGAGGAGAATGAGGAAGGTGGAGGGAGGGACGAAAGTTTGTTTGTGGGAACGGAGGAGAATGAGGAAGGTGGAGGGAGGGTAGGAGAGGTATACGAAGAGGGCAGAAGGAGGCAGGGAGGGAGGAGGAAAGTTTGGTTGTGGGTACGGAGGAGAATGAGGAAGGTGGAGGGAGGGAAGGAGAGGTATACGAAGAGGGCAGGGAGGGAAGGGGGTCTGAATGCACTGTAATGAAAAGTGCATGACCTTGGGACTCCCACCCTCAGTCTTGACACTCATCATAGATCTCAATGTTTCGTATTGTTCTACTTTTCGACGGCCAGACAGACACATTTGACAAGGCCTACATATGGGTTTTGGACATTCTCGGGGGTAGTTTTATGACCCTGGTAGTTGTTTGACCCTTCTTCTGTGCCATTATGGTGAAAAAACACTCATTAAAAACCGATTCATCCCCTTTTTGGCGTTTGGATATTGATGTTGCGGGAGGCGGAAGCGTCGAGAAATACTGGGAGTCTTTTCGCTGATGCAACACCCTTAAGGTATAAATACAGGATAGGTAACTGTTTTCATTCAGTCTGTGCTTTGTAGTGCGAGGCATCCGACGACAAGCTCAGTGAGTCCCGCTAGTGCGCCCCTCTCTTAGTACTATTGTGTGTCTGAGGCAAAGCACTGCCGTCAAACAGGCGTTCAGACCAGCGTTGCTAAATTATTGTACACACCGTATTGCATATTCGTAGTTTCTGACTGATATCTATAGCAAAAACAAACAAACAAACATCAATAAATAACAGTTTTAACGCTAACTTTAATATTCTTTCGTTATTTGTTTAGGTAAGAGGGTTTGAGGCTTAAAAATTATAAATACAATGTGGTGAATACGATAATCTGGCAAAGCTGGTTCAGACACACATCGAGTACTGCAGATTTCCGCAGCGCGAGACCCTAGGAGTCACGTACCCCAGTTGAGACCCCTTGTGTGGGTTGGAGGATCGACGCCCCTTTCCGCGTGGTGGGCTCGGCTCCGTGACTTTTACATAGGCGCCGAGGACCAAGGTATGCATGACTCACCTGAGCACACACACACACACACACACACACACACACACATACGCACACAGACACATAACATTAGTGATGACGCATAAGATTGTTTAACAGGGAAGGGAAAATATGATGGAGGGAGGGACTGTGGTGAGGGGATGAAGATGCCGAACAATAACACTTTCACGGACTGGGATAGACGCGGGGAAAAGCCTCAGGGAAGTGCCAGATGTTTGCTGGTGTAAATATTCAGTTTGTGTGTGTCGAGAGGTCTGCTAGCCGGGATATGACTTGGCACTGACACGGGGCGGCAGCAGACGAGTCCTGGAGAGGGTGTCTTGTTCCTGTGACATAATCTCTCTCCTCACCCATTTGTGGTTCGCCTTCTTTGTTTTACCGGTAAGGGAGACAGACCAGGGGCTAAATGAACGATGCAAGAAACAGGCCTGTAAAACGCGGTCCCCGAAGAGCAAAGCAGAAGTTGACATTTTTTAGAAGCAATGAAAAAATAGGATTAAACATTGAATCTAATTTTATAGTGTGTGTGTGTGTGTGTGTGTGTGTGTGTGTGTGTGTGTGTGTGTGTGTTAAAAATTAAATTGCAACACCATTTGGTATGTCACGAAAAGTCTAGAAGATCTCCCTCACACTCCAGGATGTTGCCCCCCCCACCCTCCCTCTCTGGCCCCCCTCCCCACTTCCCCTGTTCCTCTGTGATCCCCCGTCCCTTTGTCCCCAGTCCTCCCGCTCTCCCTGTCCCTTGTCCGCTGCACATTCATTTGTGTGATAGTTTTCCTCCTTCCGATACCTGGAGCGACATAACGGAAATTGTTCAAGAATTACTTTTCTTTTATGAGTCATTGAGAGGAATCCAGCGCCTGCACAGTGTATTGTTAGCATTACTATCATCATTATTGTCATTATCAACACGTATTATTTTTTCATTTATCTTTTTCTTTTATATATGCATGTGTGTGATACAATTAGTGGTGGTAATTGTAGAAGTGTTATTAGTTTTCCTATCGCCTTTATCACTCCCAGCGCTGCCCAAGCCGTGCCCAGGCGCGATAATAACTATTAGTGTGGCATTTTTGGGGGGTGAGTCAGTGATGGAGTGACGCACGGAAAGGGTTTAGCGGGCAGGCAGCGGGCGGTGTCTGGCGGTGTCTGTCAAAGAGTACCTGTTCGTCAAGGAAGCGGAAGGTGCTGTACGTGCGGTTTCCGAAGAGCAAGGAAGGAAGGCAGGACGAAGAAGGGGTAAGACACTTGTATCTGCTTGAGGGCGGGTCGGTGAGGGAGAGTGTCGCATGGATATATAGAGTTAGGTTGGTGATATTTGGCGGTGTCTGTCAGGGGAAGGTGTTGGCCGCGTGGTATCCGAAGAGCAGGAAGGAAGGAAGGCAAGGCTGGGGAAGGGTGAGCCTCTTGAATACGCATTTCCCTGCTTGTATATCCTTGGGTGTGGTTTATAGAATGTAAGTTATGCTCGTGTTATCCTGCCTCCATTTTTTTTTTAACTTTTACATCGAAGACAAATAAAAAAAAAGGGGAAAAAACTACTAAACTACTTTTGGCCACACATCTATAGTTTCTTCTATAGGAGCAAAGCAGTGATTAGCGGGCTTTTTCCCATTTATTTTTGCCCCTAAGTTTCTCCCTTTACCGTAAAAGACCGACCATCAGGACCCACCGGGAAGAAGCCTTGGGCCGATCATCAGGCCCCACCGGGAAAAAGCCTACCGGCGCTATAGGCCGCGACGTAAAAAAAAAAAAAAAAAAAAAAAAAAAAATCTGTTTTGTGGTAACCAATTCACAGTTTCGTATTCCAGGGCAGATCGTATACTCTGGACACTAACGCTTCCTCAAAGATAATTATGTTCATCCAATCAACGCAATGCTATTTTTATGTTCAGTATCAGCTTGTGTGTTTTCCCATGAATATCTACGCTTTTTCCGGTGATTCATTATCGTCTTATCACATACGCGACTAATTTTTCGCGGTTCCTGGTCATTCATTTTTTTCCTTTACCTTAAATCTCCTTATAGCTGCGTTGATTCTCTTCCGGTTTATTAACATGACTCTTATTGACATTACATTACATGCTGTGTGTGTGTGTGTGTGTGTGTGTGTGTGTGTGTGTGTGTGTTCTTATCTATTCGTATCATTATGGGATTAAGTCAAGCTTTCATGTTCCGCATTTTATCATATTTCATCTTTTTAACTATGCATATTTAAGTACAGTGAATTTGAGACATATTATATAAGTATATGTTTGTGTGTGTGTGTGTGTGTGTGTGTGTTGTAATACGTGATATGTGCGTGCGTGTGTGTGTGTCGGCAGTAATCGTGACCGTGCTTAATATCTTCATTAATTCAGTCCGTCACTCAAGCGCAGGTGTCTCACGTACTCGAAAAAGGACAGACATCAGCGGACAGAGCTCATGCAGAGGCGGCTGATAGCGATTGTGGACACTCGCTCTCCCCCGCCCTCGCCCCTAGCCCGCCACGCATCCGGGTCACCGTAATGTGTAAAGCCTTGCGTTAATTCCGGTCTGATTTTGGGGCCTTCGAAGTATGATCGCACTCAGCCCCAGCGCTCCACCCGGGCCACGTATACGATATGATAAAATATAAGGCAACAGCTCCGCCTCGCCAGCCAATAGCCGTGCGTCTCTCTGCCAGGTGGGCGAGATAAGAGAACGCCTTGCCTCGACGTTGGGTTGTTATCACCAGTTCCTCGTCTTGTTCTTGTGAGTGCACACTGACGATCCTACTCTCGGTAAATATGCCTCTTTTTTTGCTTTTATTTCATCGTTAGAGTGTGTGTGTGTGTGTGTGTGTGTGTGTGTAATTCACCTTTTGGTCTGCTGCGGGTCCCTCTCGAGACGGCCAGCCATTCCCCTACGGAAAGAGCACAGAGCTCGTAGTACCGTACTGTGTGTGTGTGTGTGTGTGTGTGTGTGTGTGTGTGTGTTTTCGTAGCTACAGAATTGAGTATGTTCCGTATATTTTCCGTATCATGTAATGCCTTGAATTTGTGTTTAGTTCTGACACACGATTCCATTCAGTGTGTGTGTGTGTGTGTGTGTGTGTGTGTGTGTGTGTGTGTAGCTACAGAGACGGTGGAGGGCGTGTGACTCAACAGAGAGTATAGGTATAGAAGAGGGTACAGGAGGAGGGAGGGAAGGAGGAGGGGGATGGGGTAGTAAAGTGTGGTAACTCAGACGCTCCGCTAAAGTGGCCAGCTAATTTCATCGAGTAGGATCCTGGTCCACTTATTTGGATCCACGCCTACTGCAGCTCACTCGGGTGGAATCTAAACATATACAGTGCAGATAAGAAGGTATATACTGCGGCTGGGAGACGAAGGGAAAAGCTGAGTGCATGGAATTGTAAAAATCTTTTCTGCATATGACACTTTACAATGATTCTTCTTTAGTGAATGGAGGCGAACTGAGAGAAACGCCAAATGATAGATAATATGCTTCTCTCAACACGCTATTACTACGTATATAAAGAGTATAGAAGATACCAATAGGATCATAAACTGTGCCCATAGAGACATCTTGAGACTTCCCACCTAACAGAGATGTCACAGGGCGAGGAAATACCGAGATTACCGGTGAAGCAGCAGATGAAAAAGAGGAGATAACGCTTAGCTCTTTGATGAGGATGTTTGGCCGCCTAGGGATGAGCTTAATTAAAGTAAAAAGACAGAGGGAAGGGAAATTCATAAGCGGAAATGTTGAGCCGGAGGAAGAAAATACGTGAGGAAAGGAAAGAATGAAAGCAGTTATAAATGGAAGCAAGAGAGAGAGAGAGAGAGAGAGAGAGAGAGAGAGAGAGAGAGAGAGAGAGAGAGAGAGAGACGAATGAATGAAGGAAGAAATGAAGGAATGAACGCATGCCTAACTTGATTAATGACATCAGAGGGAGGAAACCAGAATGTGGATGACAAAATTATAGGAAGGAAGGAAGGAAGGAAAGGAGCACGTATTATTATTATTATTATTATTATTATTATTATTATTATTATTATTATTATTATTATTAGTAGTAGTAGTAGTAGTAGTAGTAGTTGTAGTAGTAGTAGTAGTAGCGAGTGTATGAATGGGGGTTGTCATATGTAGCAGAAAAGCGATGAGGTGTTCTGCGCAAGGGCAACTGGGGCAGTCACTCTGGTGCGCGCGCAGGAGACTTCGCACGTGGCCCCAGTCCCACACCAGGCCTGGACCAGGTAGTCCATACGTTTGGGTGGGGTATAGTGTAGTGCGCTGTTGGCCGTGACATTGCGGTATAGTGAGCTTGGTGGCGTCCGAAGTGGCGAGTGTCACACCTTCAAGACGTGTGCTGGAAAGAAGACGTAAGTATTGTTCTGGTGCAAGGGGAGTGGAATTGATGGTGCTGGTGGAGGTGGTGATGAAGGACATTATCTGTGGTGGTGGCGGTGATGTATGAGGGGTGTTGAAATTACTGTTGTGGATTATGAAACGGTGGTGGTGGTGGTGGTGGTTGCGATCGGTGTGGCTGTAAAAGAAAGGAAGACCACGGAGAAAGAAGGTTGGAAAGAGGGAAAAGATAAAAGAAGTAAGAAATAAAAGAAAAGAAGAAAAAGGAAATAGGGAGTGGAGGGTGGAGGTAGTGGTGGAAGTGGAGGTGGTGGAGGAAGCGCTGGCGGTGGTGATGGTGGTGGTGGTGTGGTGTCGATATCGTGGAGATAAGCTTGATTATAGTGAATTTGTTATCACTGACTAACTTCATTGTTATTCACACACACACACACACACACACACACACACACACACACGAAAAAAAAAAAATGAGGAAGGGAAGATGCTTGAGAGACAAAAAGAAATATAGCTTCCCGCAAATAAATATAGAGGTTTGGAACAGACTAAGTGAGGATATAGTATTGACGAGGAGTGTACAAAGCTTTAAGGAAAAGTTGGATAAATGTAGATACACACACACACACACACACACACACACACACACACACACGGATATTTTAAAAAACGGTCTATATTCTCAAACGTATCGCCCGGCTCCCAATACGACTATTTCCCAAGGTCACAGAGAATATTGACTGGGTTTTCATGGGTGATTTTCCCGTTCATGATGCAGAAGTCGTGTGAAGCTACAACTAGGAAGGCAAAACAGGTCATGGAAATCCCAGCAACATTTACGAGAGTCTTTTCAAACAGGTGGGCCGATGCGCTTGGTGATTCTTTAAGGGTGAACGTTTTCTTTCTTTCTTTATTTTTACATCTTACATATTGTAAATGTGTACATATATGTTGATGAGCGGGCAACGGCCCGCCGCTGGGGGAGTGTCAGGGCCACCCTGGTGGCTGGTCGGGTCACATCACACACCCTACTCCCTACAGGGGGGAGTATAGCAGTGTGCGATCAGCGTGGAGGAGGGGCGGTCTGCACCACCTCCAGGAGTCGCGGTAGTGTCGTCTGGGCCACTCTCTCTCTCTCTCTCTCTCTCTCTCTCTCTCTCTCTCTCTCTCTCTCTCTCTCTCTCTCTCTCTCTGTGGGACGCCTCGATCTTTCTTTCCTCCGTTTTCTTTTCTTTGTTGTTTGTTTAATTGCTCTCTCTCTCTCTCTCTCTCTCTCTCTCTCTCTCTCTCTCTCTCTCTCTCTCTCTCTCTCTCTCTCTCTCTCTCTCTCTCTCTCCATGAATGCAGACAGGCGACAGACACAGACAGACAGAGACAGACACAGACAGACAGGCGACAGACACAGACAGACAGACAGGCAGAAAGACAAAGATAGACAGACACAGACAGACAGACAGACAGACAGACACAGAGACAGACACAGACAGACAGGCGACAGACACAGACAGACAGGCAGGAAGACAAAGATAGACAGACATGCACTTGAAGAGACATACAGACATATAGACAGACAGAGAAACATAAATAACGACGCGCGCACACACACACACACACACACACACACACACACACACACACACACACACACACACACACAGGACAGACAGAAATAACTACACACACACACACACACACACACACACACACACACACACACACACACACACACACACACACACACACACACAGGACAGACAGAAATAACTACACACACACACACACACACACACACACACACACACACACACACACACACACACACACATACACACACACACACAGCGTTTCATATCGATTGTTGAACCCTTGGATGTCTCTACCTCAAAAAAAAAAAAATGCCGGTACAGATTTCGTAATGCTAAGTCAGGAGGCGGATTCGAGCAGGATGCCACCACTTATCGAGAGCACCAAGCAAAAACGGAGCCCCTACCTTCAGCGCAGATCAGGGTGGGACAATTCATAATAGTGGGCCAGCATATGACACCACACCGAGAGACTGCCTGAGTGGAGGAAAAACAGCTGCTTCATCGCTATAAATAAATATTCAGCCCGAACAACGGAGTGTCGAGTTCCTGCAAAAAGAGCAACACCTGAGCTTTATGATTTGCTTGCTAGGAATCGCCATGCTTTTTTCGCTTGTTCGGAATGTCTATTAAAAGAAAGTATTATAGTAGTAGTAGTAGTAGGCTGGTAGTAGTAGTAGTAGTAGGCCCATGGAGTCAAGTCCTGTTATATAATTGCCCTCTGATTGAATTTGATTTATTAGTTGAAGACGTGTGTGTGTGTGTGTGTGTGTGTGTGTGTGTGTGTGTGTGTCACCGGTGCTGTCGTTCTTATCTTTCTTATCTGATACGCGCTTCGGTGCTCCCACGATTACGACGACCATTACCTCCGTCATCCTCAACCCCCCTTACTATTTCTACTACTACTACTACTACTACTACAACTACTACTATTATTGCTACTACTACTACTACTACTACTACTACTACTACTACTATTATTGCTACTACTACTACCACTTCTACTACTATTACTACTACTACTATTACGAACCCTCGATGTGCCACTCACGAACACGATAGTAATTAGGTAAGGTCTTAATTGGGTGCACCTTTACACCATCATCTGGTTATTATCACACTCGCCCACTCATTAATTTTTTATCGGTTTTTATTTTATTTATTTAGAAGGCTAAGAAAAAAACACACACACACAAACGGACGTCTTTAATATGGTAATAATGCGAACTTTCTCTCGCTAAACATGACGAAAGGAAATCTCCCAGACCGTGTGTTTCACCTAATACAGCATATGACGGCACACGCCCCAACACACACACACACACACACACACACACACACCACTACCACCACCACCAGCTAAGTGCCTGTCATACTTTCAGGAGATGCGTTTGTCGACGTTGCTGCTGGTACTGCTGGGCCATCTGGCACTCACAGGTGAGACCTTCACGGCACCCTACCACCCTGCTTGGCACCCCCTTCATTTCCCCCTCTGTCCCCTGCTGCCCTGCCTCTCTGTGTCACCCTACCACCCTGCTCGGGACCCCCTTCATTTCCCCCTCTGTCCCCTGCTGCCCTGCCTCTCTGTATCACCCTACCACCCTGCTCGGCACCCCCTTCATTTCCCCCTCTGTCCCCTGCTGCCCTGCCTCTCTGTGTCACCCTACCACCCTGCTCGGCACCCCCTTCATTTCCCCCTCTGTCCCCTGCTGCCCTGCCTCTCTGTGTCACCCTACCACCCTGCTCGGCACCCCCTTCATTTCCCCCTCTGTCCCCTGCTGCCCTGCCTCTCTGTGTCACCCTACCACCCTGCTCGGCACCCCCTTCATTTCCCCCTCTGTCCCCTGCTGCCCTGCCTCTCTGTGTCACCCTACCACCCTGCACGGCACCCCCTTCATTTCCCCCTCTGTCCCCTGCTGCCCTGCCTCTCTGTGTCACCCTACCACCCTGCACGGCACCCCCTTCATTTCCCCCTCTGTCCCCTGCTGCCCTGCCTCTCTGTGTCACCCTACCACCCTGCTCGGCACCCCTTCATTTCCCCTCTGCCCCTGCTGCCCTGCCTCTCTGTGTCACCCTACCACCCTGCACGGCACCCCTTCATTTCCCCTCTGTCCCCTGCTGCCCTGCCTCTGTGTCACCCTACCACCCTGCACCCCCTTCATTTCCCCCTCTGTCCCCTGCTGCCCTGCCTCTCTGTGTCACCCTACCACACTGCTCGGCACCCCCTTCATTTCCCCCTCTGTCCCCTGCTGCCCTGCCTCTCTGTGTCACCCTACCACCCTGCACGGCACCCCCTTCATTTCCCCCTCTGTCCATTGCTGCCCTGCCTCTCTGTGTCACCCTACCACCCTGCTCGGCACCCCCTTCATTTCCCCCTCTGTCCCCTGCTGCCCTGCCACTCTGCTACCACCCTGCCACCCTGAGCGTGTAGTGCAGCGACCTGCCTGATGGGGGGAGTACCTCTTTGGCCGACCGGTTAAGGCGTGGCTCTCCCGTCTCGCTGGTCGCGGGTTCGGCAGACCTTTCCTTATCTGGATTAATTTCTCGTGTGTTTCGTTACACGCAGAGGTCGTGTGGGAGTGTAGTAAAGAGGAAACTTCTGGCGTTTCAACCGTCACCCCCTTCATCTTTCCTTTCGTCTCTTGCTGCCTTATATTTCTCTGCTCCAGGACATTCAAGGCACTAAGGGGTCTTCAAGGGGCCCGTCAGCCTACACAAGATTCTGAGTATTAGATATTTAACCTCCGCCCTCAGCATCCTTATCTATTTTCATCCTCCATTTGAAACTTTAACACATTATAACATCTGACTCACTCATATACGTGTACCCAATATGTTTATTAGCTTCTCCCTAAGTCTCCTTTTGGGACATGAATTTGTACAGTGTTACCAATAATGTGGGTGCTGGCCTATAATAATGAGAGCAAGCCTTCCTACCCCTATGAGCAAAACTTGACTCTCATCGACAAGCAATACAGAAGGAACTCTTAAATAGCTAACATATGAGAGGAAGGGATAGGTGTTGGGACTGTGTGGCTGACCAGAGGGGAGGAAAGGACCCAAGGAATCGAACTCCCAAACGGTTAACCAGCATTCCCCTATGACAGGTGCGTGGGATATCAACTTCAAGCGTAGCCTGTGTTTCCAAAATGGCCTCGATGACTTGGGGGAGCGCATGCCCCTCTCTCTCCACAACCTGGTTTCCCTGGTGGAGAAGTTTGAGGAAAGGAGCACCTACATGAATCCCGACGCCGTGGCAGAGGCACTCATCCACAGGTACGTGGTAGCACATTTTTCGTGGTTATAATGAATACATATTACGTTCTAATGTGGTTTATTAATAGTTTACATTTGTGTGTGTGGGGGCGGGAGGAGCTTGAACTTGAAAACACTACTGGCAAAATCTAAAGTACATGCATATCACTGTTTAACCTGGTAGCTGCAGGGATCATGTTTCTTAAAGGCCCCTCTAAGAGAGAAAAATGAGAAAAAAATCATCACTCACGCAAACCATTTCAAAATATATATCAACGCATTTGTGATCAGTTTATGCATCATCTATTTTGGGGGGTTTATATCATGGCAAAAATGCGGCCCGTCCCTGCTACACGGTAAAGCCACAAATTTGGCCCATCGCTGCTACCGGGTTAATGTGACCTAACAAATAATTTTATGCATGGTAACCGTCCTTGTCTCAGAAAAAAATAGCCCCTAGGCATAATAGGCTACATATACCATCCAAGCGCGGGTCCGGGAAAAGAGTTTTGGGGGCCCGATGCCAGGATTTTTGCGTGAGGAAGGGGCAGCAACATTACCGGTTCGCCATTCTCGGCAGTCCTGCTCCTGAATAACTGGTGGACTGATCTGAATCAATGGGCATAACGACCTGGACTTGGTGCCAAAGCATTCCTGGGCGGCCAGTGTTCCTCTTCGAATCCTCCACGGCCGATTCCTCTGAGAAAAGCATTGTTATAGCCGCAGCGCGCTTTTGAGCTAGTTTTCCTGTGTCTGCTTAGGACCATGGGGGGGAGTTATGTGTTGGGGGACGAGACGAGGGAGTGGAACCTATGAATGGTAAAGTGAAATGCAAACAGTAAAAGGTCTATTAATAATTTCATGTATTTTATCTCATAGATACTGCATCAACGGCATAACGTTCGCCAGCATCTCCAACGCCAACCCCTGGTCTCCCAATGACATCAACGAAGTGCACAAACAAGAAATGGTCTGGTCTCTTATCACCATGGACCAGATCGTACCAGACTCCACCTACGAACCAAGAGAAGAGGTAACAATCTCTCTCTCTCTCTCTCTCTCTCTCTCTCTCTCTCTCTCTCTCTCTCTCTCTCTGGAGCATTTATCCAATTAACCACGCCCACCTCCTCGATAAACTGAAAACTGACGACATCCTCTGACGGGCTGGCCAGCCCGTGCCCTCCCCAAGGAGGACAAATCAACAACAACAATTAACCACGCAAGACAACGCTTCAATTTTCCATCTTCACGTCTGCATGCATGACAGGCTCCGTGCCGTCAACTCATCAAGACATTTGTGTCCATCTATCGGTGTTAAGAGAACCCCATTGACGTGTGGAGGAGAGTTCCCAACTTCCCACCACGTATATCAGTGTATTCCCTGACCCGCCTGATGGGAGGGCCTCCCATAACTCACTCTGCAATGGCGGCACCTCTTTGGCAGACATGTTAAAGAGTGGCTTTTCCCATGTCGCAGGACACGGGTTCGATCCCCGGCGTCGGTGAAGGGGGATTTCAGGCAACACATCGGAGTCCTGCCTCGATGAACACATTTCTAGGGTATATCTTTGTATGTAGAATAGGCTTTGAACGGGCTGCCGGAAGGCCATTGAATGTTAAGGTTACGGAAAAATTAGGAGCTACCGGTAGGTAGGTTGAGCGGGAAATATTAGGTTAAACTCGTAATAGTAAATGTTAACGATTATAATTCAGTGGCCCTCTGGCAGTGCATGAGGTGGTCCAACATAACCCGCTATCCTGTACGTGTGCGCGTTTTTAGCCGTGAAGGACTAAAATCAAAGTCTATAATATCATTGGTTCTTAACCTGGGTTCGGCGAGCCAGTCTCAGGGGTTCGGCGAAGACCCTCCCGAAAGATATTGCAATTTTGCAATCGAATTTTCAGCAAATTTTCTTTAATACTTTTATGGATTAAAATGGAATCTATTATTTGTATCATCCAAAATTAATATACACTTGAATTTTGAAGCAACTTTTCTTCCACATATATATATATATATATATATATATATATCTATATATATATATATATATATATATATATATATATATATATATATATATATATATATATATATATATATATACTTGAGGGGTTCAGCTACTGTGCGGAGGTCTTCGTAATAGTGGTTCAGCGCCTCTGAAGAGGTGAAGAACCACTGCGAGTATATATAGACTTTGGACTAATGAAATATTCGCGTCTCTGAGGCGAGCCCAAACAGTCAACCAACAAACCCTCGCGGCGCAGGGCTGGGATAAAAGGCCACGAATGCTTCAAGAAGTGAAAATAAGTGATTTCAGCAACAATCAGAAAACTGGAAAGTTACGTACTATTGAAAAGGAAAGTAAGTGAATAAGAAGAGTGGACCGAGAGGAGGCCGGAGGACCTAAGAAGCGATACAGGTCAAAAGAAGAAGAAGAAGAAGGCACGTGGGACTAGGGAGCAGCAGCTGGCGCCTGACGGGCCGGCATGGCACCCACGGGGCTCACGGGTCCACGGCACCCTGTGGGCACTGCGAGTCATGGACACACCACACGAGCAGTGGCTGGCCCTTGGCACCCAGGCTTGGGGAACGTGAAGAGAAGCGACCCAGTGGAACACCCAAGGGGGAGTAAACACTTGATGGGGGACCCAGACTGTGGGGCGTCGGCGCCTGACGTCCAAGACCTCAGTGTAACACCAGCAGGTCTTGCAGGGCTGAATGCAAGGTATTAGTTTGTCAAGACGGCTCATAAAATTCAAATACTCTGACCTTTGTTGACTTGCCAGTATTCTGCGTACAAGTTATCATTGCTAGGTGACCAGGTGTGTTCACGTTCTTGTGCAGATCGGGTTGGGTTGCATTGGGTCAGGTCAGGGTCAGTTATTTGAGATGATGCCCCCTGCTCGTTATGGAGAGCGGCATGCAGGTAATGTTGAGCTGGTGCCACAGAAAAACAGTTCGGCCGTGGTATCCGTGAGTGATCATTAATGGAAACATCTGTGTTTGCTGCTCAGAAGGGAATATACACGTAGGGATTGTAAATAACCACACGTTAAGGCACCAAAGGACTCGGCTTTGATTCCCAAACATTATCATTGTAAAACCACAGATGAATGTGGTAGACAACAAGGACAAAGTAGCACTCAAAGAACCCTCATAACTATGGGGTTTATTCCAGAAGTCCACGCATCTCACTGTGAAGAACACACTTGCCAAGTGAAGTACTTTGTGCTCATACAATATACTGTTGTTTTGCTTTCCAAGGTAAACAACTTGTTTGGAAATATTAATTTCTTGAAATATGGTTTGGGGGATACATCGAGGCGTGTATTTCTATTTATTGCATTTAGACAACAGAGCAAAGGTCAGGTGGTGCAGGCAAATTTTAGTTATAGTGGTTGCTGTGATACTGTATATGACTCTTACCTCAATATTTTTGTCAAATTTACATAGATATTCAGACCACACAGACCCTATGGTCCAGACTAGGTGGTCTGTCCTTGAATTGAAGTGAAATCAAATTAAATTTAATGCCACCAATACTTTGCATTTCTACTTTTAGTGAATATCAAGTTGAAAAAAGTGTTGGTCGAGCTTGTTTTTAAATTAATTAATTGTACTGCAGTGGATCACTGAAGGCGGGAGTTTATTCCATCCTCACGCTACAATGCTGATGAAGAAAAATTTGGTGTGGTCTGAATATCTTTGTTTACACTTAAGTTTTGTGCCATTATTTCTCGTTCGGAATGTGTCGTCGATCTAAAACAATTTGGATTTGTCCACATTCGTAAAACCATTAAGTGTTTTAAAACATTCAGTCAGTATTGCTCGGAGGTGACGGATCTCAAGAGAAAACATGTTAAGAGTTGAGAAGCCCTTCGTCATAAGGTTTGTTGTGCAAGGAAGAAATCATTTTTATTGCCTGACTTTGAACACCTTCTAATTCAGCAATGTCCTTTGCATGGTGGGAAGACCAAAACTGTACATGTATTTCATCCCTTAACTCTAAGATGAAGGCACAAATGATATTTTGAGAGTAGATGTGAAATCCCTCACCTGTACCCTTTATTTGAGGGGGTTAGGTTTCTGTCCCTCAGGTTATATATGTTTTTAATGTGGTTCTGCAAAGACTGCAAGACAGGAAAAAGTTGACCCCGCTGAGAAGAGGCTGTTATTCTTTTGAGACCCTGTTGTAACCCACAGCTTTGATTTCTTACAGTGTTCACTGCACTTCATGCTGTCGCACGGTGTGGACCTCTACCCCCATGGTGGCCTTGACTATGTGTGGGAGAACTCAGCCTATCGGAGACGAAGGTGGGTACTGGAGCTGGGCTGGGGCCAGACCTATGAGAGGGGGTCAGTCAGTGCATGGCTCCATGCTATAGTGGAGAGCCATGGGGACCTCAGTGTTTTTTATAGGAAATTGCTTAAGCTAAACAAGATTCTTTTTTGTTGTTTGTATCATCACCAATTCTTTTCCTCCATATTGATTTTAGCTGTATATATATGAGAACCTTGTCTGCCCATGCATGAAGTTTGCCTCTTATTAGTGGGGCTTCATCTACACTGCTCTTCTGAACAGAGTAGTGTCAAAGGCCTTTTGTCTCATCAGCTCACCTTCTCTTACACTATTAAACCCCTTAAATTCAGCAGCATTGTTGCTTCCATTTCCTTTTTTATTGATATTTTCATGCCAACTGCTTTTTTTTTTTTTTTTTTTTTTTGTGTGTGTGTGTGTGTGTGTGTGTGTGTGTGTGTGTGTGGGGCTTGATGGTCAGCCCCAGCCTGTTGTGGTGCAGGCGAGTGTTTATAGTGGCACCATCTTACTTGGCTCATGCTGCCCCTGAGAGCTCATCTTTGAGCCTCCCTTTTAGAGAGAGAATCTAGAGTCTGGGTTGATAGGTGGTCTTTGGGAATGCATGTGGGTCATCTTAAGCCACTCAGCAGTGACAGAAAAATCCCAACTTGTGGCGGAGGGCAGGACGTGAACCCGCATCCTGGATGCTGTGCCTGTATGCTAACCACTCATCCACCACCTCCCCAAACTAACCCTCCTCCTCTGAACTAACTGCATGCCTCCACCACTCCTCCTGTGGCCTCACTGAACACTACTTTTTACTCCTGCTCACCCTTGGGCTGTCTAAATTCCTTATGCAAGAGTTAACCTTTATCTTCATTCTTTCCTTCCTTCCACTGGTACACTCAGAAACAGGCTTCCTTCATTAGTGTTTCCTTTTTCCTATGACTTAAATGATTCATGAGGAGAGTATCAAGATATCTCTCCAACTGGTTTTGAACATTCAATTTAGATCTCTCCACTCCACCTTTGAGGAGCAGCAATTTTGCTGGCTTATTCCATTTATTTATTTATTTTCTTTTCTCTTGATTGCCTCCTGTGCCGTAAAAATATTAAAATTGGGAAGAGACCTCCATCTATATTTCTTCCTTTCCATGACTTCAACACTTTCCAGAGGGGAGTATCAAGACACTTCTCCAATCGAATCTGACCATATTTTTGGAATTACTCTTATCTTTTCTGTGGGAGGAGTCCTTTGTGAGCTTTTTCTTTCTGTTTCTGTTTCGTCCTTGAGCTGCTTCCTTTGTTGAAAAAAACATTGCCACAAGATTAGTTCCTAACCTATGATTTAGTAGTAACCTGTCACCACCAAATTGGTAACCTGGTGCCAATACATTAGTAACCTATTACTCTCCCTTGCACTTCAGATCATCTATTTAGTAATAATTTTTCATATATAAATTTCTATTTTTCAGGAATTCGCTAGCTTCACTGCTACTGTTTAGTGAGCAAAAGTCAGTAGTACAGAAAATGTAAGTTGTAAAGCTTGTGGGGATCGCTTACTCCTCGGTAACATTTTCCTTTTTACGTATTTGAACTGATTTTTTGTCTACTCGTGCTTTTATATCATTTTCCTTTAAGGTAATAGTGAGCATGTAATTATATATATAACTGAAAAGACTGTAAGAAGTTGTTAGTTCATAAAACATTGATGTTATGATTTTTTCTTATTTGCAATGTTTTTTTCCCTTTTTTTTTAATCATCCTTGCTATCATGAAGCAGTGCATTTCACAGCAATCACAAAACTCATCTTTCATCTTCATTCCTCTACTGAACCTTTGGCGGCTGAGTGGTGGCAGGAGGCTGAGATTGCTATTTGCTTTTCCTTCATATTGGTTCAGATGTTGTGTGACTTTATTTTGTGGTGGCAGCTGCTGACCCATTTGCAGCCTATCCATGAAAAGAAAATGCATGAAATGATGCAGTGTTTTCCTCCACAATGTGCAAACAGGCTTCAGAATTATCTGCGCAATCTTGCCTAATGAATAATGAACGTATGTAAAAGTTGATCTCTTGTAATATGACCTCCCAAAAGGTATCAGCCATTCAACAGAAGAATAAATTTATCGACCTAGAAAGGCAGAATCCAGTAACTGCATCCCTTAGATTTGGTCTTAAAAAAGTTCAATAATTAGACTTTTACATAAGTATAGTCCGTAGATCTTAGCGTGTAAGTATTGCAGCTGGAGTCTTCCTGTATCTTCTCACTTTCATCTCCTTTTGGTGGTCAAGGAATTCCTTCAGTGAACTTTTTGAGGTATAATCATTCAATTATGATCTCAAACCTCTGCACTTTTCTTGCTCAGTGAAAAATACGAATAAATCACTAAATAAAATGATTTATGAAACCTTAACTATCTCAGTCTAACATAACCATAGAATGAATGAAAATTTTAATGGGATATTTTGAGATAAAACATTTCCCCCTTGATGCATGGGTGAGGTGAGTTCATTGTTGATTTTGAAGTTTTTATGTAACTGACCTTGACTGCTTTTTGCAGGGAGGTGCAGGCAGGGACCCGCTACAGCCTGCCCTCAAACATGCAGCCAGCCACTCACCCCATGGAGAACGGAGTCATCTGGACGTCGTCTGGCCCAGTGGCAGCAGGAACCCTTCTGGCAGGTGAGTAGAGGAGTGGCTGATGCAGGTAGAGTTGAATGGCATGCCTAAAACTGATCTACTCAAGGATCAGAGTTCAAAATTCTGTTGTACAACCCGGCCTCGTGAGACAACGAAAACATCGGAAGGGCGATGATATCTTGGAGATGTAGTGTATGTGTATACTGGGGTTTGCTTGCAATTTCAATGTGATCTCTTTGGTACTGAATTCAGTGTGTATTAAAGGGTCAAAATATATAGCTTTCTTTTTAAATGTGTTTTAATGTTTTATTGAAATTTAAAAGGGCTGATTAAGTTTGGAAAGAGCTCATAACTATTCAGCTGTACTATCCTGGCTGGCTACTCAAAAAAATAATCAAATTTCTATGTCTGATGAAAATGGATTAGTTCTGTATGTGGCAGCTACATTGACCTCTCGCTCAACAGGCATCATGGTGAGGGACACCTCCCTGGGGCTTACCATCGACTCGATGTACAATTCACAGGGCCTTGACTTCATGCCTGATGAAATGTTGCAAAAGCGGGTGATGCCGCTGCACGCCGCAACGCTGGCAGGTGGGTAGCCAGTGAGACCTTCAGTGTATTTGTATCCATTTCCTGCTTCATGGCATAAGGAGGAAATAATCCAGGAAATAACACTAAAGTTTGTATTCTCTGTGTTGGCAGTTCCACTCACACAGCTCTTTAGATGGAGAAGTCAAAATTATTTGTCTCATCAACTCCACTCCTATAACTGACTGTCTTGACCATTTAAAGTCTGCTGTCGTGTGGCATCTTTTGCTCTTTTACTATTGTTTTCATTCAAACTGCTCCTCTGAATTTAGTAAGGGGATGCTCCCACCCTTCCTTCAGCCTTGCTGCCACACAATTTTCTTAATCTTATCCCTGTTCTGCCCAACTTCCTGTTGATCTGGGCATTTTTTATTTTATTTTTGTTTTACCCATGGACTGTCCTGTACTGCAAAAAATATCTTTTATATTTATCTATCTATATCTCCGACGCCCTGTTCCTTCATGGAAACTTCCCTCCAGGGGGTGGCCACGGCAAGTGTCTCCATCTCTCCCTGTTCTGGCACTCCCTCTCAGCACTCAATCCTGCTGCTTCCAACTCTCTCGCTCCAATACTCACTCATCCTATTGATCCACTTCACAGGTGGTCTTCCCCTGACACGCCCTCCCTCAAACCTTCCCTCATACTCTCTCTTCAATAATTCAGTCTCTTTCATTCTCACCTTCCATACTTCCATGCTTACTTAAAACTGTCCCAAAATATTTAAACTCAGTCACCTCCTCCATTCTCTTTTCCCCCCGTCTTATCCTACACTTCGTTGTGCTCTCTGCTATGACTCTGTAGGGCTTTGCAAAATTAATGGTCTGCTCTCTTGCCCTCTCAAATACCATAACCTTATTCTTTCCAGCATTCACTCTTGGCTCTGTCCTCTTACACACCCTGTCAAACTCATCCACTATCCTTTGCAGCATCCCCTCATTCTCTGCCATCAATATATACTATATGATCTGCCACCAATGACTCCTTTGTACCTCTCACTTTCAGCCTTGGACCTAGCACAAAAATTAGCAAAATGTAGCTAAATTTGGTGTAAAAACAGCAAGGGTGTTATAACCGCCTCCAGTCCTCGCCCGGTAAAGTGGCTATAGCTGCCTCCAGTCCTTTAGGAGCTAAAAAGCCATGGTGACATCACACACCCCTGTCTCACACCCACACTAACACCAAAGCTCTCACTCAACTCACCATTCACGTGCACAGGGGCACTCACATCCTCATAGAAGGATCTGATCCCCTCGAGCAAACAGTCTCTCACACCATATATCCTAAGAACATCCCATAAACCCTTCCTTTCAACCCAGTCATATGCCTTCTCTGGGTCCATGAAAACAGCAAACAGCTTCCCATCCTTCTCTAGGTACTTTTCAAATAAGATTTTCAGTGTAAATATTTGATCTACGCAACCCCTCCCTTTCCTAAAACTCACTTGTTCGTTGCCTACACTTTTTTTCAGTAAGTAAATAATAATCTGTACTGCGAAAAACTATACCTTGTGTCTGGGTCTCTCCATAGGTGACATTGGCCAGTCTGCCATGATTGGTTATTTGGCAGCGGTCGCCAGCGCCAGTTCTTACCTCGGGCCTTCGGGAATGTTTGCCAACAGCACCGCTGCTCCCAAGGTCTTCACGCTGGAGCAGAACTACGGCCTCACCATTCCCTACCTGACCCGTGCTGAAGTATTTGCTGGCATTGACAGTGAGTGACCCCACCTGACCAGTGCTCAGGTAGACTGTGTGCAGGTGACTTAACATACTAAGTGAGTGCTTCAGCAAGTGCTCTGGGGAATCAGTTATTTGAAATCTTCCCTCCCCATCCATGGATTATGTAACCTCCAGGTGTCGTCTGTGCATGTGGGGGATGCAGTGAGTGGGGGACCCTGGGTGCTTCTGTCTCACCCAGTAGCTGTAACTCACACACATGTTTATATCTTTGTGGTCCTGAGTGGCTTGTTTTGTGCCATGTTTTATGGGTCAGCATGGGTGTATAGGCCCTCAGGAAGGGGCAACACTCTTTGGGGGATTTTGTCCTTTCATCAGTGTCTTGGGAACATTACCCACTGGAAAATTGTGGGATAATTATATATGCAATAATAGGTTAGGCCACAACAAACTGAAGGGAAGGATGGAATCACTTGAGTAACATGATTGTCTTGTGCAGGTCTGCTGATCCAGAAGGTGTTGAGGGAGTCCAGTAGCAATCAGCTGAGTCTGTCTGATGCCCTGAGGATGTACTACAGTGAGCATGGCCTGCCTGGCTACCCAGACTACAAGGCTTGCAACAGACTGGAGGCTTTCAAGAGCTTGGACCGGACAGTTATTAAAGAACAGGTAGCTAATGAAGCATCTTCATGCTTGTCTTCTATATTTTAGTGAGTGCAGTTCTCATGGTAACTGCAGTTCTAAACTTTTAACTATGCCTGTCCTGCTTAAGCTTATTCCTATGCTGTCAACTTTCTAATGCAAGAGTTAACCAGTGTTCTCATTGTTTGATTCCTTCATTGGTAAACTCTGGAACATCTTTCCTTCCTCTGTATTGTGTCTAAGGTATGGTATTAATAGGCATATACGATGCTGTATCTGATATATACTAAAGCTATTGTTTACTGTAGTCCATAATCTTAAAAAAAAAGATATTTAAACTATTTTATTAAATATCAACTTGAATGGTAGGAAATATAACAAAATATCAAACCTATTTATAAAACATATTTGGTATGTTGACATGCCTTGATATATATTGTTTTTGCTAAATAGCAGTTCATTGAATATCAAATATCAAACAAACTGTAAATCCGTCATAACTTTTCCAGTTTCTTAATTAAAGCAAACTTTTCTTTCAGGCCCTGCACTTCATGTATGCGTACTCGGCCAAGATTGCGTCCATCAAAGAACTGATCAGTCAGAACAAGGACCAATTTTTGGACATTGAGAATGCCTTTCAGAGAGCCCTTACCAACTCATGGACTCAGTTCATCAACTTTGTTGGTGAGAATTGCATTGGACCTGGAGAATATTAGTATTTCTTAACCTTTTCTGACCCCTCTATATACCTTGATTCTGGTTTGGTATCTCAGTGCACATTATATTACAGCATTTATTTATATTTTCTGACTTGGGGAGCCTGTACTTGGATAAAGGCAGCTCAGCACCCCTTGAGTCCAGGCTTAGGTTGCTTACCACATCATGTAATTTGATTATAAAGACCACATTTGCTACAGAACCTAGAAGTAAATAGAAATGCTGCATGATAGATTGGGTTCATTCCTTCAAAGTAAGAGCTTGTGTTGAATAGAAAGTCTTGTACAGGAAGGCCACAGGAGGGGTGGAGACATGCAGTTACAAATTCAAAAGAGAACTTGACATAAAAATAGCAATAATAGATAGGAACAGTATCAACATTGCTAGCTTGAGATATTATTGCATCTCTTTTTGTCCTTCCTCCCTTTCAGACAGCTATGATTACTCAGAGTTTGACAGGTGCGCAGACTATTCAAACAAGGTCATGTGTGAGAACAAGGTGGACCTGCTGGTGGTGTACAGCCGTGAGGGCGGCGAGACGGAGATAAAGAAGGAACGTGACTATATGGCGTGAGTACCTGCCGTGTGCCTCCCTGATCTCTTGGCTGCATGGGTGGTTTTGTAGTTTAGGGAAGTCTCTTGTGGATATGATATGTTGGTTGTGTAGAACTAGAAGTATGAAAGGTTAGATGGGGATGCAGAGGGACTGTGACCACAAAGAATGAGTACTCCACTCCTCCCTGTTCTTCCCAAAGGTGTGACATTTTTTCAACTGTCTTTTCCTTCAAAACTTCACCTTCCGTCCTACATTGTGACCACCTCAAGAGATGGCAAGAAAGGGTTCACAATTGACTTCTTGATCCAGTAGGTCTGGCCTGTAAGCCATCTTGTGTAAGACATTCGCAGTTTTATACAGTCAAGGCACTTACAGTACTTAGTTTTTTCTCTTCCATCTACCAGAATTTATCACCACATTTACTTCATTGCTTTGGGTAATTCTATGTAATTCTATTAGTGTGAAAATTCAAGGCATTAGTGTACCTTAACCCGGTAGCAGCGACGGGCCAAATTTGTGCCATGATATAAATCCCCCAAAATAGATGATACATAATCTGATTACAAATGCTTTGATATATATTATGAAATGGTTTGTGCGAGGGGTGATTTTTTCTCATTTTTCTCGCATGATCCTCGCTGCTACCAGGTTAACCCCAATACTAGACTTAAATGAAACCAAGAGTAATATTTAGCTTTATATATTTCATCAAACACCTTTGGCAATAGAAAAATTATGTCTTGAGGTAGCATACATGTCCATAGTAAGCAAGTTTACCTGTCCATAGCTATAACACTCATAGGTGGTGGTCACAGCTCTCAGCATAAGACGCTTCATATTCCTTCTATCTGTACACTCCCTTTAACAAAATAAATGTTCCTCCCACCACACCCACTCCTGGATTCCTCTACCATGAAAGTTCATTTGACAGTTGATTTTTATACACTTTTCTTAACCCATCCGCTGCGATTGGCACAGATTTGGCTTTCACTGGTAGCCTGGTAATATATGCTCTCAGGTCTTCCTCTGCCTCTGTGGTGGATAGTGGAGTGTTTCCCATGTGGTATTGGTATGCTGGATATCCCCTCCCAAGGTGCATGACTTTACATTTTTCCTCATTGAATTGTAGCAGCCACTTTTTGTTCCATTCCTGTAGCTTGGTGATGTCTTCTTGTAGGATATCCACAGTCTAGGGGTTAAACATACGTATCATATTTTATTTGTTTTTATTATTCCATTGGCCTTGACTTGCTTCCTTTTGGTAAAGAAAAAATTTGTACAGCAGAATAGTAATTGTGCGTTCTCTCTCTCTTGATAGACACCTCGGGCAGCTGCTGGACGTGGGTGTGGACAGGTCCCGCATCGGTGTCCTGGATGGAAAGACTGCCAATGTGATGTTCCCAATGACCAACTTCAGCAACGTGGCAGACTGGGGCAGCAACTTCTCTACCAGCACTGACAGTGAGTGGCTGCACCCGCTTGTTTTGTATCTAGCAGGGGAATTTAATTGTAGGCATATATTATTATTATTATTCTCTCTCTCTCTCTCTCTCTCTCTCTCTCTCTCTCTCTCTCGTTCTCTCTCTCTCTCTCGTTCTCTCTCTCTCTCTCTCTCTCTCGTTCTCTCTCTCTCTCTCGTTCTCTCTCTCTCTCTCGTTCTCTCTCTCTCGTTCTCTCTCTCTCTCGTTCTCTCTCTCTCTCGTTCTCTCTCTCTCTCTCTCTCTCTCTCTCTCTCTCTCTCTCTCTCTCTCTCGTTCTCTCTCTCTCTCTCGTTCTCTCTCTCTCTCTCGTTCTCTCTCTCTCTCTCGTTCTCTCTCTCTCTCTCTCGTTCTCTCTCTCTCTCTCTCTCGTTCTCTCTCTCTCTCTCTCTCTCTCTCTCTCTCTCTCTCTCTCTCTCTCTCTCTCTCTCTCTCTCTCTCTCTCTCTCGTTCTCTCTCTCTCTCTCTCTCTCTCTCTCTCTCTCTCTCGTTCTCTCTCTCTCTCTCTCTCTCTCTCTCTCTCTCTCTCTCTCTCTCTCTCTCTCTCTCTCTCTCTCTCTCTCTCTCTCTCTCTCTCTCTCTCTCTCTCTCTCTCTCTCTCTCTCTCTCTCTCTCTCTCTCTCAGGGATGGACTTTTACCTCTATTTTCTGGGGTCAAATTAACCCTTGAATGAGCATAATTATCATAGTCTCAGGGGAGTGGGTGACCTGCACATAAACTCAACTTTCTGTATCAGTAACAATGGACAATGACAGTGACAAAATTTGCATGTGAAGGTAATGGTAATATTAATTTATAGTCCGTACCTCTAATAAATGGTTTAATTTTAGAACATAGAAATCAATAACTCAAAATCTACACAGAGGGGGAATGGCAGTATTGATATACAATATCATTATATAACACCAAGACTGATTGCTGTGACTTAATAGTTGCTTGCAACCAAACAGTTGAAAGCCACCCACATGCTGTGCTAACAACATATGAACTTCCTCAGTACCGTGTGATTGCCAGTATAAGTAAGTTTAGTCCTCCACTCCCTGCCGTGTGAACACCCACTGATAACATTCCCGAGTCACAGATGTCTCACTGACTGATCATCTTCAATGTTCTTGTATGGCACCAGTATTTTGTGATTATGACCTGATAACATTCCTGATTCACAAACGCCATAGCCTAACTAATTTTGTTTAGTCTGTTCTTTAAGTTCTTGAGCAATATGTGATTGATTACATGTTGATAAAAATAATTTGATCACCCCTATACCTTATAGCATGCCTTGTGAATGACTGCTGGAAACTTTTTTCTCCACCCCACAACTACACCACAATATTCATTTCTACTGCTATACAATCAGTGCCGGGGGCCTTTCCAACTTTATAACATCTGGTTGAGAAATACTGGACTAGAGGAAGGCAGAACCTCCCCAGAGAGGCACTTCAAACATTTCTCCTTGAACCCCCAGACATCTATGGTAGTAGTGGGTCAGACATGATGAAGGTGATGGGCGCGATCACTGCCTACTACACAAACTTCTACAATAACCTGCGAAGTGATGCCAACAATGCTACAGCAAATTCTCAGGTCAGTTACTGAACAATTTGTCTCTCTATACACTTTTTTCTTTCAATTCTTTTCCGACAATTGAGGTTGCATAAAGGCAAAGAAAAAAAAGAAATTCATTATCCACAAAGAAAAAGACTCCTGCAAACTGAAGATTACTTAGGTAGTTGTTTCCTATTTTAATTCCCTCACTCTTCCAGTCCAGCTTTTTGAATTTATTTTAGGGATGCTGGAGACAGTTTAGGTGCTATGTTGTCACCCTGTGCAACTCCATATATATCTGACCTTCTTTAGTCTCTGTACAAATCCCAATCATCACAGTACCATCTTTGGGATACGTGTCTTAAGAATTCTACAACAGATTTCCTCCTGCACCATTTTGGCAGATTGTGTTTAGTACCGCTACAGTTTGAACAAACCCCAATCGTCACAGTTCCATCTTTGGGATACATGTCTTAAGAATTCTACAACAGTTGTCCACCTACACCATTTTGTCAGATTGTGTTTAGTACTGCTGCAGTTTGAACCAAGTCAGAGACATTCTCATGGCCACTGCTTGTCATGCAAAGTGTTCTGTATTTATTTCTTTTCTCCGTTACCTGATTTTCTGTATAGTCCTGATCCATGGTTGAGAACCCACTCTGAAAACCAGCTTGTTCCCCAGGCTGATTAGAATCTGAATCTGGATATTCTGATATTTGCGATTATTTTTGTGAGCCATTTATAGATAACTGACAGGAAGCTGATGAGGACTAATTTTTGAGATCTGTTAAGTCTGCTTTCTCGTGTATTATGACTTTTTTATGATTATGGCTACATTTTACCAGACAGAATTTTTGCTTTTTCAGGACATTTTGAAAAGTTCTGAGTTTTCTCCAGCAATTGCTCCAGCATCTTTCATAAGACCTGTAGTCCATTTCTTAGTGTTAATTCTCATCAGACTGCCTTTAACCTTCATCTGTTCCCCAGTACATCATGCATGTTTCCTGCCTCTCCTTGTTATACCATCCATATTCCTCTTTTTTCAACCTTTAGCCTTCTTCTTTAGATCTAAAGTTTGCAATTTTCTGTGTGGTATAAAGATAGGGATTGTTGAGAGGTGTCCACACACTCAGAGTTGTCTGGTCTGCAGGTGGTGCTGTGGAATGCCCCGAGCAGTGTGCCGCAGCAAGAGGAATTCTTGCAACTGATGGACTCCTTCAAATTGCTGCATCCAGGTGGGTGGTAGCTGCAGAGGGGAGGTGAAGGCAACAGGTGGATTACTGTTTAGACTACTTTATAAAGTAAAGAAATAAATACTTCAAAAAGTGGTAATAGTGATAAGTAGTAGTAGGCTACTATATGTATAAAGAAATTGTCCATCTGTCACTGAATTTACTGTAAGATGGGAAAGTGATTAAACAAAAGGCAGAAAGGTGTGTGTACTGTGTATTGAGAGAGTATAGAAGCACGGCTTGGAGTGTAAATCCGCTAGTTTTGAGTCATTTGGACTAAATAGCTCTTAGACAATGAACCCGGTCATGCTAGTCACTTGACAAACAATGAGAAATTATTAATGATTCAAGATAAATACCCAGTGACTTACTAATCTGATATCATCATCACTGTGGGCAGCCAGGCATATGTAAACCTCAACCCCTGCTACAGCCAAGCCTCCCCCTCCTTGTCATGGCAGATGTGTACTTCCTGTTTGTTGGGAAGAATAAAGGTGCCCTCACTGACCTCATGGTGGACCCCAACCAGGACTTCTTCCAGATCACCGGCCAGGACATGTTTGCCTTCGCCAAGACGATTGCTGAAAGGATCTGTCAAAGTAAGGACAGCACACTGAATTCTCCCCATAATGAACCAGAAGTGAATGAACTGATCAGTGATTTTATCCTTTATACATTTCAATTGTCCCTTCTGTTCTCTTTTTAACCCAACATACTCATGACATCCTCACCCAACAGTCCCATCAGTGTTTGTGTACCCGGCCTGCAACCCTGACAATCGTAACTTTACTAGCTACGCTGAGAGCAGCCACACATACACTGGATATGTCTCCCCTAACTACACCACCTACATCAAGATTGCTCCAAACTACTTCCAGTACTCTGAAAAAGTTATGCTCCAGGTTAGTTCTCCAAGCCACTGGCAGCTCTTAAAACGTGTGAAAGTTGCCTGCTCTAAGAGGCTCATGAAGTAAGTTTTGTGCAGCTCACAAGAACACATGGCAAGTTTGGGGTTTTGTATTTATGTAAAAAAAAACATGATAGGTAAAAATGAGAATATGATATTTACATTTCTTCCTATAAAAGTGTAACTCAAACTTGCCTAAAATGATGAGTACTTTATTACTATTACTTAAAGTTTTGCACTAGATTACAGTTTCAAACTACTAGTGTTGCTGTAAAAGTTCTGTTATATGTCAGTGCTTTAATTTACTTCCACTACAGTCATACTTCCTCGGCACAATGCTAGCAGGTGAATGGAGGATTATTATGTTCAGGGCTGCTAAGTTACTGTTGGAGTTACCCATGGACCTCCTCCATGCCAAAAATATCACCTCAACGGCCAAACAGTAAAGATTAATCAGTGACAGATTAAGTGAAATGGGCAGATCATATTTTTGCAGTTCTGTCACTTGGAGTGCGTGTGTGTGTGTGTGTGTGTGTGTGTGTGTGTGGACATTTTCAAATTAAAAAGTGCTCATACAACTTTTCAAAGCATACCATCTTTCAGCTCTTGAGTAGGAACCTTGCAAAAAGTATTTTCAAAGTAGTAGTAGGAATAATAGTAATAATATTCTAAATATAGTGCGCCCATTAGCAAAAGGTGGAAACAAACGAATGTCCCGTCCAGGATGCAGGTTCCATTGATGTTCCCCAATGCTTCTTTTACTGTTGTACTTTTTATATTGACTAACCTTGCCTCACTTGTTATGATGCTGTCACTGCACAAAGCTATGATAAACATGTTCATTTAAGGAATAAATTTTAGCCCCCAGAATAATAGAATCAATGTAAATTTGGGTTTTAAATAAGTATTCTATAGCATTGACAATGTCTGTAGTTAAGAGTCCCTGCAACTGAAACTCTCACGCTGCATACTTTTTGCAGCTGAAAGAGGGTGATGTGACCGTGTGCAGCAGCCGCGTCAGCATGAACGTGGAGACCAATGCAGAGGACAGGATGTGCCACGACACCAACAGCCTGGAGTGGTGGCACCTGTGTGGCCGCTATCTGGACCAGTGTGACCCTATCTACCTTGCTGTCACTGGCAGCAGCTCTCGCACAAACAGCTATTGCCAGGGTAAGAGAAGATGGTATTAGATTGGGTTGTAGCAGTGGTGAGGGTGATTTTTTTTACATCACGGCCAATTTGCACTGGTAGGCTTCTTCCCGGTGGGGCCTGATGGTCGGCCCAGTCTGTTCCGGCGCAGGCGAGTGTTTATAGTGGCACCATCTTGCATTGGCTCGTGCTGCCTTCCCGGAGCTCATCTTTAATCCTAGAATCTAGAGTCTGGGTTGATAGGTGGTCTTCTGGACAGCATGTGGATAGTTTTAAGCCACTTGGCGGCAGCTGAAAAATCCCAGCTTGGTGGCACTGGGCGGGGATTGAACTCGCGTGCTCCTGAACGCGGCGCCGTCACCCTGTCGACTCAATATGCAAGCAAGCAGTATTAGTAATTAGTGTAAGGTAAAGTTGGGGGCACATGGTAAGCTGCACACGGTGGCTTATTGACCCATGAGCCAGTGATGGGTAAAACCCATTACCCAGGACACAGGGCAAGTGTGACTGAAACAGGGGTGCTAAATAGTGAATTGATGCCTTTGGTGACAGGTGTCTGCAGAATCACTGGATATCTCTGGAATGACTGTCAAATCAGCAACTACTCTGTGAGAATGAAATAAGGCCTTTTACCTGCAAAATTTATGAATGCCAAGTATGGCTTTATGGGCAAGTGGTACACCACCTAGAAGACAGTCCTGAGTGGAGGAGGCCATGGGGCTGCTCACATATCTCGTGGGTAGAGCAAGTCAATGAATCCTATCTTGAGAGTCTCGGTATGGGAAAGGTCCCTGCATGGAGACTTGCTTGAAGAACCCCCTGGGGAGGGTGTTGTAGGGTTGGCAAGGCAACACACATCCCCGGCGCTTGCCCCTGCCAGTTGACTCGTCAAGACATGGTTGGTTTTTAGTTTCTTTTTGGAGCCTAAGCTGCTGTTGTAAGCTTGCCATAATATAGCTTGCCACTGATTAGGCAGCAGCTGAGTCAGCCAGTGTACATCACATCCTAGAAACAGGTCTCTCAATACTACAAGTTTTTAATCTGTTCTCGTTTATTTATTTTTTACGTTTCAGCCTATGGTGCCAGTAGGCTTTCTTGGTGGGGCCTGATGGTCGGCCCAAGCCTGTTGTGGCACGCGGCAAGTGTTTATATTGGTGCCATCTTGTTTGGCTCATGGTGCCTCCCGGAGCTCATCAATGATCGTCTCTAATTTTAGAGACAGAATCTAGAGTCCAGGTTGATAGGAAGTCTTCAGGACAGTGTGCGGGTAGTCCTAGGCCACTCGGTGGTGACTGGAAAGTCCCAGCTTGTGTGATATTAGAGATTCCAGCTGCCTTTCCACCCTTATATTTCCTCATAGCCTCTCTCACCTCCACAAGAGAGGGTGAAGTTTCATCTATTGGTGGATCAGCAGTCTCCATCTGCAAACAGCCAGAGGGAGCTGTCTGCTTTGGGGCTCTGCCATGTAGAGCTACCCAAAGGACTAGGCCAAATGAGCGCAGTACCCATCCGCATACGATTCGATCTGCCCCAAAGATGGCAATATAAAAGTTCATACCAATGTAACATATGAATTTCTCCTGTATATTATGATATTACCAGATTTTAGATGGTGTAGAAAGGAAGAGGCAAATAACTATTTTTACAAAGTTGTAAGTGACAGACAATTGTGACTCCACAAAGCAGGCTGTGCAAATCTTTGTCCATACTTTTTGAGCAGCTGGCATCCACCATCTACAGTTTAGTATAAAATGTTACTTACCTCTCTTCTTTCTGTACTACCTAAAGTCAAATACCATTGTATCGAGAACTTTCTCCCTTTTAGTCAATATTTACAAGAGCTTGGCAAGTCCCTCTCACCACATCTCATCCTTGCTGACTCACGTGTTCCTTCCTTCCTTGCAGATAAACAGTGTCAGTATCCCAACCAGATCAAGTTCCAGATCCAGCACGAAGGCATGACTTGCGGGGCATGGGCAGCTCCTCCCTCCATCCTCCTGCTGGCTGTGGGTGCCCTAGTCTTGCTCCTCCGCTCCCAACCCTGAACAGCAAACACGACTACCTTATTAATCTCTCCTCTTATTCCCTCCCCCTAAGCCTTCCCTATATCCCCTCTCCCTCAGCTATTCTTCAGTGTACTATTCCTTCACCAGTGCTTTAGTGCGCTCGTCCAGTCTCTCTCCTCTGGACTGTCTCAGCCAGTCCTCTCTTCCAGTCTCTTCTCAAATTTCTCTGTATATTTTGTACCTTTAACAATTTTTCACTTTATTCCTTTTATATATTAGTAGTTATATTTTAAACACTTTTCTGTATAATGGTTAGTGACAAAGTGGGTTTTCCTCCTGGTTTTAACCCTAGATTACTATCGTTGTCCGGAATCCCGGCATGGGGGGTTAATTTGCGTCGCGGAAGGAAATCTGTTCGATGTACGGTGCTGTTCGGCCATGACATCTCAGTTAGCATTCTGCCCTTGGTGCGTGAGGTACGTTTGTGTTTTTCCCGTGCTGAATTCCTGAACTGTTCCCAATTGTCCAGAATTCTGGACATGATTGTAATTATAACATATCAAGTAGAAAGCAGGCAATAGGGCTTTTGAGGCTGGAACATTTCGGGGGACATGTGAACTCCATGTGTGGCACAACTCAACACAATCAGCCAACACTGCCTGGCAGTGGTGCCTTCATTAGGGAAAGGTAGCGTTTCTTGAAAGTTTCACACATTTTTTTATTTATTTTGTTTGTAATGTTATTTTTGGGTAATATGTTAAGTTTATAGGTCATAGAATTAAGAATGTATTCTAGTTTAGGTAAAAATTTTGTAATTAAACTTTGTACCATTCCTATATGTGTTTTCAAGGCCATAAATTTGTCCGGAATTCCGGACATCGATAGTAACCACGCTAGTCCAACAATGATAGTAGTCTAGGGTTATTAAGGCTTACAAAGACTTAATTATATTACCTAGTTCTGTAATTTAACATTTTACATCAACAAAACTTCCCGATAGATTTAACTTCTCCACTCTTCCTAGTTACTGAGAAAACAACTTTGAGGCAATGTGCAAAGTTATGAATGGTGTGAAGGTGGTTATAATATGTGCAGTGTGTGTGTGTGTGTGTGTGTGTGTGTGTGTGTGTGAGAGACTACATGCAGTTCCTGTTATTAGATGTAAGGGTTTCCAAGTTTGTGTTGTGGTCTACACTTGCACATGCCTGGTTACTACAAAATGTGTTGTGAACTTACTTTTTAACAAGCTTTTTCTTTGTGTTATCTCTTCTAAATAACACATTTCTCTGATTGTATGAACACTGGAATTCGAAGATAATTTTTAATATTGTATACTTAATGCAGTAAAATAGCTTATGTATTTACATGATAATTTTAATATGAAGTTTTGTAACGCCTCATAATGGAGGCCGGCAAAACAAGGTGTCTTAACCCCCAAGTGTTTTGTCTTATGAATTATTGGCGTGACTAATCTGTACAGTATTCAGTAGTAAAAAATGAAGAATCAAACCATTCCCATCACTAGCTCACAGTGAATGTCTTCTATCCATAAAACTTACTGCAGTGTTGCTTTGTTTGCTATCTGTTTCATTATAACATCTATGAACTTTCTGGCTGCATGCCTCCTTTGGCCTCACTGCTGCCTTATTCCCATTACGTTCACTGTCATCGCCTTGACTGTTAAAACTGGAAAAGACTCGCCTACTGTTATACTTTCTTCCCTTGACTTGAACCCTCAAGAAGTGAGTGCCGAGGCACCTCTTGAAGCTAATTTGATCATGTTTTAACTCGTCTTACTTTATGGTAGCAAACTAGCAATGAGTTGTGGTCTTTTTTTATCTCTGGTTTAGTCCCTTGTCCTGTCCCACAAGCCGTATAACAAGTAAATAATATAACATCACATCGGAGTACAATTGGAATACAAGCACAGCACAGGGCATCACATCACAGGGGTCAAGGCACCTTCAGCTTAATTGTCGTCTGTCAAAATTGTTTTGTTCAGTTCCTGTGGCAACGAATGAGAAGTCAACTGTAATCAAAGTTTTGTATAATTCAAAATAAAAGTTAATTGACTGTACTCTCTGATTTAGAATCTTTAATTTATTTTGAGGGATTGTAGTAAGTACCTTGCCTTAAAAATGTGCTGGTCTATTTTTACTTCAGTGTCCTGCTTTCAAGAACTCGGACTACTGGATTTTCAGACCAGTGGAAAAGATTATTACCTCAGTATAATAAATGAGAGCAGAAAGAAGGAAAAAACTAATGTTCCATGCAGGTATATGGGGCATGAGCTGAGATGGGGAGCTTGCAAGTCTTGTGAGGAGCCTGTTACTTGAGGCAAACCATCCTACTTGGACCAGGACGAGGATGAGGGAGTCCAACACACATCAGGGACCAGGCGCAGGGCAGGACGGGTTTACCGGGACACTGAAGCGCTGGAGGCAGGACCGTCACGGGCTCTGTAATATAGCAAGGAGTTAGCATGCATATTTCTAAGACGTTGACCTCTCACCACACTTATAGCCTGACCTCATGACCTCACACTTAATGATCTTTTTAATTTTTTGACATACTTATAACTTGACCTTTGACCTAACACATAGTTTGACCCTTTCTTCACTCACACTTATAACAACCTTTTTTCAGCCTTTTTGACCTCATAGCTTGACCTCTTCAACTTGGCATTTGCTATGACCTCAAGTGACCTGACCTAATGCTTGTCCGAGTCTTTCTACATTATTCCTCATTCTCTTCCCTCCTCCTCCTCCTCCTCCTCCTCTTAATTCCTTTCTCCAATCCTTCAGACTCCCTCTAAGCTAACTAATCTTCATATCCTATTCCCCATTCTCTTTCCTCCTTCTCCTCCTCTTAATTCCTTTCTCCAATCCTTCAGACTCCCTCTAAGCTAACTAATCTTCATATCCTATTCCCCTTCTTCTCCCTCCTCAACCTCCTCTTAATTCCTTTCTCCAATCCTTCAGACTCCCTCTAAGCTAACTAATCTTCATATCCTATTCCCCTTCTCTTTCCCCCTCCTCCTCCTATCCTTCAAACTCTCCTCTATTCCTCCTGTACCTCCATGATTTTCTACCCTACTCCATTCTCTTTCCTCCCCCTCCTCCTCCTATCCTTCAAACTCTCCTCTATTCCTCCTGTAACTCCATGATTTTCTACCCTACTCCATTCTCTCTCCTCCTCCTCCTCCTTTCTTCCTGACGTGACGGGAGGGCAGGGCAGCACAGGTGGAGGTGAAGGTAAACTAAAACCCAACCCGAGCTAACCACCAACCACACTTCCATTGCGAGACTTCATTTTTACTCCTTGTGACCTCTCGTACTCCTCCTCCTCCTCCTATCTACCCCTCTTCTCTTCCCTCCCCCTCCTCTTCATCCCCACACACACCTCGCCTCACCTATCTAATTTATCCAGGTGAGATCATCTTCCCCGCATCGTCCCCGCAAACCGCCCACACCTCAGTCATTTGATCGCTGTCTCCGCGGTAACTCGTCGGCCACTGAGTTGGGTCACACTTCCTACATGCACGGACAGCCCGCCTCCTTTCGCGCGCGCGTGTGGAGGGGGTGGGTGGGAAAGGAGGGAGGGGTGGGTAGTGGTGGTGGTGGTAGTAGTAGTAGTAGTAGTAGTAGGTCTTTCTAATACCCCGTTACTGATAGTGTTCACAGTGCAGTCATTTTCGTTTCACATTCTAGATATTCAGCTCTCCGCCCCCTCCCATTCTGTCTGTCCGTCTGTCTGTATGCATGTCTCACCACTGTCATTAACCTCATACCACCACCATTACTACTACTACTACTACTACTACTAATACGACTACTACAACAACAACCACTACGGCGGCCCGGTAACCCAAGACGCCCATCCTGGTAACCTGACGAAGATAATTGTACCGTTTTGGGCCTGACATTTTGGCCTCTTAAAGGTGACACCCCTGGCCCTCTCTGGCACCCTTTCCTCCCCCTCCCTCCTCCTCCTCCTCTTTTGTTCCTCCTTTCCCCTCTCCTCCTTCACCCTCTCCCCTTCCTCTTGGTGATACTGGACCTCGTTTAGCACCCTTTCCTCTTCTTCCTCCTCCTCCTCCTCCAATTGCCGGAAATACAACAGCGGGAGTTATCCACACACACACACAGACACATGGGCGGAGGCTGGCAAGGGCCGTGGATAGCGCACCACCTATGTAAATCTATGTAAATCTTAGGCGCTCTGAAGATAAGAAGTCTTTGGGTAACACTGAACACTGAACACCATAGTCACCACATAATCACCACAGTCACTACATCATCACACCACAGTCACTACATCACCACACAGTCATTAACTCACCACACATCACCACCACAATCACCGCGCTGCATGTCACCACAACATAAACAGCCACCTTCTCACCATGCACCATCACCAAACAGTCATCTCACTATACATCACCACACAATCTTTCCATCATTCCTCACCACAGTCACCACACATCACCACATGCCTCTCCTCACCACTCCTAACCACGCACTTCGTCACCCGTACCCGACTCACAAATCACAATGAGAACTTGGTCGTATCATAAAACATTTCACCCCCCAAGAACACATATTTGACAAGGCTTTCTGAGGAGTTGTGGGCATTTCCAGGAGTAGTTGTATGGCCCTGGTGGTAGTCTGACCCCTCTTCTGTACCGTGAACCTAAAGAAACACTCATTAGAACCCGATTGACCCCCTCTTTGACCTTTAGAAATAGCTGATGTAAGAAGCGAAAGTGTCTTATGTGACTACAAGAGCCCTATCGACCCACAGGAGGCAGCCCCTCGTGACCCCAACACAACCTTAACTCCCTATCCATAAATCTGTTCAACCTTATACTGGAGGCGTCCATCGTACTGCCCATCACCACATCACTGCCCTGCCTCTCCTACCCACCGCTCTATTAGTGAACGAATATAATAGTTGATGTGAGGGGAGGAGGCGTCTAACACGGAGAGCTTCAGTCACACAATGAGCTCGTGGTAAGGAGAGGCGTGAGTCACTTTCAAGTCACACCAAATTGTCGCCAGTAATCTGAGGCTGCTCCCCCGCTCGCTTACCTCCTCCTCCTCCTCCTCCCCCTTCTCCTCCCGCGTCTCCAAACATCTTCCCAACACCCAGAACAGAGTAATAGGACGCCACGATCTTTCTTTCCTTCGTTTTCTTTTTTTTTCTTTTTTGTTTCTTTGCTCTCTATCTATCTATCTATCTATCTATCTGCTCCTCCTCCTCTTCTTGTTCATCTCAGTTTTCTTCTTTTTCCTCCATTTCTTCCTCTCATGCTTGCTCCTCCTCTTCATCTCCTCCTCCTCCTCCTCTTTATTATTATTATTATTATTATTATTATTATTATCATTATTATTATTATTATTATTATTATCTTCATTCCTTTCTCTTCTTTTTCGCCTCGTCGCTTCGCTTGGTCGTCCTCCTGTAAGTTGTTTTTGTTGTTGTTTTCTTCCTTATTGGTTTTGTGGTCTGCCTTCCGCCTCCTCCTCCCTCACCGCGTTTCCTGTTCTCATTAATTCTCCTTTTTCTTATACTCTTTTTTTCTCCCTATTTGCTCTCGGTGTGACTGGCTGCAACTCGTGTGTCTGTTCTCAGTTTTAGTTCTTTACGTTGTTCTTTTCTATCTTCTTCCTTCCTTTCTTTCTCCTAAACTTTTTCTCTTTCTCGACTCCATTCCTTCTTCTCCTTTCTCTCGGTGTGACTGGGGTTCTTTTCTTCCCCCTAAACTTTTTCTCTTTCTCGACTCCATTTCTTTTTCTCCTTTCTCTCGGTGTGACTGGGGTTCTTTTCTTCCCCCTAAACTTTTTCTCTTTCTAGACTCCATTTCTTTTTCTCCTTTCTCTCGGTGTGACTGGGGAGCGACTCGTGTCTGTTCTCAGCTACAGTTCTTTACGTCTTGATCTTCTCCGTTTTCTTCATCTTATAGTTTTCAGTTTTGATCCTGTTACTCTAAGTTATGATCCTCTTTTTTTGTGTAATGTGTTAGCTTTGCCACGACTCTGATGCTTGGCTATTTAATTCTCTATAAATTATGACCGTGCGTAACTTCATGCGCCTATAGTTTTCAGTTTTGATCCTGTTACTCGAAGTTATGATCCTCTTTTTTTTTGTGTAATGTGTTAGCTTTGCCACGATCTGATGCTGTATTACGTTTGGCTATTCAATCCTTTATTAGCTGTGACGTCTATAGTTTTCAGTTTTGATCCTGTTACTCTAAGTTATGATCCTCTTGTGTAGTGTTAGCTTTGCCACGATCTGATCCTGTTGTAGGCTTGGCAATTCAACCCTTTATTAGCTGTGACGTCTATAGTTTTCAGTTTTGATCCCGCAACAAAGATCTTTAAGCCTCGATTCTTTCTTTTCCGAATAGGTCAATTTTATCTCGATTTGAAGCAGGATTAGGTTAGGTATTCAATCCTTTACTGGTTTTACATAAGCGTAGGTCATCTTCCAATTTCGTGATCTCTCCCTCCCTTCATCTATCGTCTTCAATCTCTCCTTTTTCTCCCCTCTCTTCTCCCATCTTCCTCTCCTCACTTACTCAATTCTATCCCCTCCCTCCGCCCTCTTCAATCTCTGCCTCTTCTCTATACGCTTTCCTCTCTCTGTCTCTCCTTATTCTCTCTCTTTCTCCTTTTTCCATGTTCCGTTTTCCTTTCTATTCCCCTTTGTTCTTTTCTTTCCTTCCTTCATCCTCCTCAACATGTCCCTTCGTTTCCTTTCCTTCCTCTCCGTTTCTCCTTTCTCTCCTTTCATGTCCCTCTCCCTCATTCCCTCCCTCCACATTTGTCTCTTCCTTCCTCTCCTTTCTCTCCTTACTTTCATATCCCTTTCCCTCCTTCCCGCCATCCATACCAGTCTCCCTCCCGTTCTCTCCTTTCCCTTCCTCATCCATCTTCCTCCGTATCCTTCCCTCCCTCCCTCACTCACGGTCCAAGCCTGTTAGCCTCGGCGCGGGGCTGCAACAAGACAATCTTTCAATCTGCCTCATTCCTCAGCCACGGCAGTCTGCGAGCCACATTTCTACGCGTCTCAAGTGCCGCTTTGGCCCACCGACAATGAGAAAATGACGTGTCGGCCCCACGAGAGCCATTATTCCCGCTATTACGCGATATTGAATGTTATTGTTGTGAATGCTGGCTGGCGGCAGGCGATCCGACCGGCGGGGTGTCTGATGCCGACCTGCCTGCCGCGTGCATGACAACCCATCAGATAACGCCACGCAGCGCCGCCCGGATTAACCCCTTGGCATTCCGCGCCGCGTATTCCAACTCTCTCTCTTTATGGGCATGGCGTCCCCGAGTGAAGACGTTCGGCTATAGCTCCAAAACTAACCACGGGGTGTTCTGGGAAATACTCTCAATGTGATTCCCATTCAAAATTACCTTGTCTAACCTAACCTAACCTAGCGTAACCTGCCCAGTTGAAGAGTGGGTGCCGCATACCAGTAGGGAGATACACAGTGCACATCCAAAAGAGGGTTGCCAAATTATCGTACTCAAAACATCGCATTTATAAGTTCCAGGGCCCAAAATTTTGCTACCCACACAGATAACGAAATTCCAGTTAAAATTCTCGTTAAAAGCATTACTTATCGGCGTTTGTTTGCGATAGCTGTGACTCAGAACCGGAAATTACGATATGCTGAGTGCCTGAATACGATAATTTGGGATCCAAAAGCTAAATGATGACCCTCTTGACGCTCTCTGAAGGCGATATGTTGACATGACTTTGCTGTATTATTAAAAGTAGAGAAGGCTGAGTTACTATTAGTTGTGACAGCATATAACTTTGTGGCGTCTATAATCTTCAGCTTCGATCCCTTAACTGTTACATCTTTATCTTGTTGGTGTCGTCGGCGCTCTCTTGCTCTCTAACCTCTTGGTCTATCCTACATCAACGATCCTAGTGTCGCGGCGCTCCGTCTGATAAAGCTCGGGCCGCTCGCTCCCTTGCACCCGTGGCTTTAACAAGAACAATTTCCAAAGGTTAAAGAGGAGATCAGTTGGGTTCTAATGAGCGTTTTTTAGGTTCATGATACAGAAGAAGGAGGTATTTTCTATTTTCTAAGGGTCAAACTACCACTGGGGCCATAAAACTACCCTTCGAAAAGCTCAAAACACCTATGAAAGAAAACCTTGTCAAATGTGTGTGAATGTTCATGAATCTGGCCCGAGGGTCTTATATTTCGATGAGAGACGGAGGTATTTTCTTGCGTTATCCTTGTTTTCCCTCTCGAGTGACAATCAAGAGGAGGTGAGGACTCTTGAGGGCCTTAGACGGTGAGAGGGAGAGGAAGAGAGGGAGAGAAGGAGGGAGGGAGAGAGAGGGAGGGAGACACGCGACCACTCGGCTGAAGGGAGAGAAAAGGTTTGAGGCACCGGAACAATGTAAACACGACGAAACCACACACACACACACACACACACACACACACACACACAACCATCCTCTCCCACAGTATGGCTCAGTATACCTCAGTTAAGGGGCTATTACACTGGGCAAATTTTCCGTGGATCTTCAGTCAAACCACGATTTCTGCTAGCGTGGTTCTCATTTGTTTCTTGTTATTGCTGATGATGATGATGGTGAGTAATACCGTCGTCATTTGGTGAAATCTACCGTAGCTTTGGAAGATCGTGGACACGTCAGAAAACCACGGAAATATGAGAACCACGGCAGCGGAAATCGTGGTTTGACTGAAGATCCACGGAAAATTTGCCCAGTGTAATAGCCCCTTCACTCCCCCCCCGCCCTCTCTCTCTCTCTCTCTCTCTCTCTCTCCCATTTACTCGACCCTATCCCCCCCCCCCTCTCTCTCTCTCTCTCTCTCTCTCTCTCTCTCTCTCCCACTCAGGTAGTCAGGTTGCCGCATCGACGCCCGTGTGATAACAAAGCCTTCGTCACATGCATCACCTCGCGTTCTTACATCAGACAAACACACGCAGCGAACATTTTTATGGTCACCGCTGAGGAATGCTGATGGAGAGCAATATTAGCATGTTTATAGATCGATAGTTAGATAGCTAGGTAGACAGGTAGATAGATAGGCTACTACTAGGATTGAGAGAGAGAGAGAGAGAGAGAGAGAGAGAGAGAGAGAGAGAGAGAGAGACCACGAATTCCGTCACTGCCCTGCGTCAGAAACCCGCGACTTGGTGGCCGAAGACAGTCGCGTGTGCAGCTCGGCCCCGCCCTCCCTGGCGCTCTTTTCTTACTCCTGTTTCCTCCGTTCTTTTCGGCGGATATTGCAAATTTATCCCGCGGGAATAGAAATGGCATGAAAGGGAGACGGATATGGCAAATTTGTACCAAATTAAGGCAACAATACGAGGGTGGGAGACAGCGCTGGGCGGCCGAGCCAACCAACCAGCCAGCCAGCTCGCCGGCCCCACTTTGTGAATGGAAGGTCCCACGTCCCGACCCGTCCGCCGTCCACCCCTGGCACTGACTTGGGCCGCCGCTACACACCTGCAGGCACTCCCGTATGCCAGTCTTTGATCTTTTCTCACCGCGGATCAGTTTCACCTCAAGCATTAACCTGATCCCTACAGGCACCCTCCAGCAGCACTAAGGTCTGCGCGCCTCTCTTCGTCGTCTATCTTGCAAAAGTATACCTGCTTGTGAAGAACTGGCGACTTGTGAGTGGTCTGTCGCGACCCAGCGGCGGGGAGCGGACGCTGCTTGGAGGAACCCTCGTATAGCTCGTCACAAACACGTTTTTGTCTCTCATAAACTTCATTACAAGATACTGCAGTCTCCAAAATACTAATGAATATTCAAGTTGAAGAAAATGTACATAGAAGGAAAGGAAAGGTATATGAACTGATATCAAAACAAAAAAACAAACAAAAAAAACTATCCCCTTCAGGTATTTGGGAAGAAACCTGAAAAGGAAACACAAAGACTCGAGGCCGTTGTGAAGCTTGCCCTGATGACTGCCCCGAACTGTCCAGAGTCGAGTCAGCGTCGAGCGTCAGGGTGTGTGACGGGCGGCCGAGGCGGGTCCTCAGGGGCGTCCGCAGCATCAGTCTAAGTCAGGGGACAAAGACTGAGAGAGTCGAGTGGAGTGTTTGAGAGTCAGCTGACCTGCGCAGGGGAGGGGCGGGGAGCGGAGGAGGAGGAGGAGTGGATCGTGGCCAGAGAGAGAGAGAGAGAGAGAGAGACTGGAGGAGGTGGAGAGAAGCCAGACAAGTGCGGACCAGTCAAAGGAGTAGGAAGAGGAGGAAGTAGGGAGGAGAAGGAGGAGAGGGGGAGGGAGGGGGGGCCAAGAGTCCTTCTATACCTGACATCACCTGCGCTGGGAACGAAAGGGCGCCTCCTCCTCCTCCTCCTCCTCCTCCTCCTCCTTTCCACAAAGCATTCTGAGCGCTTTACGGGAATCCGCCCTTATGTACCAATGTTCTTCGGGGGAGGTGAACTGCAGGAGGAAGAAGAAGAAGAGGAGGAGGAGGAGGAGGAAGGAAGCAGTAATCAAGAATAGAAACGATGACTGATAAAACGAGAACTGGAGGAAGAGGAAGAGAAGGAAGAGGAGGAGGAGGAGGAGGAAGAGGAAGGAAGCGGTAATCAAGGGTAGAAACGATGACGGATAAAACGAGGAGGAGGAGGAGTGGGTGGAGGCGAGGAGAAAAGAGGAGCGGGGTGGAGTGGGCGACGAGAGGGGGGCGGGGGAGGGGGAAGGGGGAGGGAGTGCAAGCGAATGGTCGGCCCCGCGGTTGGCAACACTGGTGGCCTGCGGGTGTGCTCAAAGGGTTGCTGGTAGTGTGGATCCCGCAGCGTCAACACCACCACCACCACCACCACCACTACGACAACCACCACCACCACCACTACGACAACCATCACCAACACCACCACCTCTACGACAACCAACACCAATAACACCACCACCAACACCACCACTACGTCAACCATCACCAACACCACCACCTCTACGACAACCAACACCAATAACACCACCACTACGACAACCAACATCAACACCAATAACACCACCACCACCACTACGACAACCAACACCACCACCACCACCACCACTACGACAACCATCACAACCATCACCACCACTACGACAACCAACACCATCACCACCACAATCTTCATCACCATTACTAATTCACCACCACCACCATCACCGCCACTATCACCTCCATCACCACATCTACTAACAACAACAACCAGAATTTACAACCACCACCATCCCAATCACCATCAATACTATCATCTGCAACATCACTATCACCACCACCACCATCACCACCAATGAGCGTCAAGGAAACTCTATAACAAAACACCTGATGTCAAACTCGTCTTGTCTATCTAACTCATCTAACTCTTGTCTAACTAAATCTATGTAACTGCTTGACAAACAGACTGACTGACCATCTATTTTTAACTGACTTAACTGACTGACCGACTCACTCACTCGCTCCCTCAATCACTAACTAACCTTGGTGTTCATCTCGTATTCATTCACTTTTATTGGCACACAAGATATAAAAAATGGACTTTCATATGACGTGTGTGTGTGTGTGTGTGTGTGTGTGTGTGTGTGTGTGTGTGTGTACGGCGTGACATGTTATGAGTGCGGGGGAGGAGGAGGAGGACAAGGGTGAAGGAGAAAGAGAGGAGGAGGAGGAGGAGGAGGAGGAGGAGGAGGGAGAGACATACAGCTTAACTATCCTTCAAAGATCCCTCACTCGCTCCCTTGTCAACTGTCCGTCAACTCTCTCCGTGTATTCCTGGGTCGCGAGAGGTTACCCACGGGGGCGCCGCTTCACAAATGGAGAGCTAAACACCAGACGACGGGGGGCACTGTACACGGCTCTTAATTAAAAGGCGTATTACTAAACATTTTGTCGCTTAAGTTCGCCTATTTGACAAGGCTTTCCTAGGACTTTTGGGCATTTCCAGTAGTAGTTTTTCGACCCTGGTGGTAGTTTGACCCTTCTTCTGTACCATGAACCTAAAGAAACACTCATTAGAACTCGATTGCCTCCCTCTTTGACCTTTAGAAATAGTTGATGGTAGAAGCGAAAGTGTCTTATAAGTCTCGTCAAGGGGCTTTAATACGGGCCGTGATGGTGGTGACGCCCGGAGTGAGACCGTCGCGTAGTCTGAAGAACATCCTGCGGTCCCGAGTGCTTCGCGGCGCAGGGCAGGGCGTAGCAAGCGTATTGGCCGGAGCCGAGGAGGTAAAGCATGCACGGGGTGGGCGTATACTGTACGTTCGGTTGCCTGCGTTTAAGGTCCTGATTGTCTTCCGCTCCTTTCCCGACTTCTACTCCTTTGTCCCGCGGCGGAATCGGTCTCGTCTCGCCGCTCTCTTTGTCGCTCGTGTTGTGGCCGCGTAACATCGGCGGAGACGGAATGTTACGCGTAGCGGCTCCTCGCGTGGGGCCGGACAGCCAGCGAGGGGGATTTAAAGGCCGTGTCCTCCAAATCCATGTTACGAGCTACATTCTAGGAAGCCTTCGTTGTTGTCCACACATTCCCCGTCACAGCACACCGAAATTTGTGGGACAAGATACAGCAAGCGTTCGTATTGCAGCCAGAAGTGCCTTACTGGTTTTATCAATATCAAAATGAGCAACCATTAAGTATACTTACCGTGGAGCCGACAGACAGGCGGGATGTGAAAGCAATGGGTTGAGCAGGTCAGTGGGGCGGTGAGGGCGAGCTATGGCTGTGGTGGTGATGGAGGTGGTGGCCATGATGGTTCCTGCCTCCGTGGTGGTGGCTGTTCTTGCGGGGTCACCACGGAGGTATCGCGTATCCACAGCCCAGCCTGGCAGCGCTCAGCCCGCCGCTCCTCACTGCCGGGGCAACACACGCCGACCACCACCCCTGCTGGAGGCACCGTTGAGGAGCACAGCACAACGAGGACAGAGCGTGAGTTCATCCTCCGCCCGGCCCAGCCACTGAAGAGGAAACAGAGGTGCTGGGAAGCTTCGAAGTTCAAACGCTGTTTCGAAGCTTCGTTTCTCAACCGCAGCTCGTTTGCCTCTTCACAAAGAAGTTGGAGCCCCTTGATGGGCCTCTTAGACAAAATTCTGGGATAAAAGGAAATGTAATATACGTCAAAGTGGATAATTCTGTATGACCATTGGGTTAGACCCTCTCATACTATTACGCAGACCCCTAGCTACGCCACGGACTCCCTGTCACGTTCCTACTCGGGCTCAGATGGCCTCTGTTGCAACGAGCCGTTAGCTATGGTCACTTTTTGTCACCCAAGATAAAAGTTTAAAAGGTTCGAAGGAGCAAATTCTCGGCCAGCGATGTTCTGCTACAGTCAGGATCCGAGTCTTTTAAAAATGTGTAGTGCTGACTTGCCTGATGGGCGAGCCTCCCATAACCCACTTAGCCAGTGGGGTACCTCTTTGGCCGACTGGTGAAGAAGTGGCTCTCCCGTTACGCTGGTCGCGGGTTCGATCCCCGGCGCCGGCAAACCTTTCCTTGTCTGGATTAATTTCTCGTGTTTCGTGACATGCAGTGGTCGTGTGGGAGTGTAGTTAAGAGAAAAATTTCTGGCATTTCAAATGCCACTCACGATGCGTCTTATCCGGGTTATATTTGTATTACATTCAACTAAAGCTACATTCTCTCATCTCAATCTGTTACAATAAAAAAAAAAACTTTCCTCGTAGCATTTCGCAGAGTTCAAAAGCCACGTGTCCCACCTCACGCATTCCCTCTGAATAACTTATACAAAGGCCCTGAGACTCGACGCACCACAAGGGCCACTCGAGGACCATGAAGTAAAGGAACAAGAGCGCGGCAGACGGAGCGCGGCGGCCACAGTGTCATTCCCGAGCGGGCAGTGACACACGCCCGAGCACTGTAAACAGACGCGTGAGTCCTTATCTCGCCCGTGGTTTTAGGGACGTTAAGGAGAGGATCCCATTCTTTATAGCGACGTAAATTATCCGAGTAGTTTTCTCTCGTGGTATCGGAGGATGCGGTTGTCTCGCCCCGACGACTCCGCGCGGCCTTATCACTCACGGACAAAGGGCAGACGGGGCCGTTCAGAGGAGCTTCAGAACCGGTTTGTTTTGGGGCAGTAACTTTTTTTGGAGGGTGTCAGGGTCCCAGCGCGGCCGAGTACAAACACACACACACACACACACGAGTTCTGGCACCCAAACAGTGACTCCATGTACACACACACGTATATATGCACCCTCTTACCTGTGTTTACAAGTACACAGATACTGGTAAACTGTAGCACACACACACACACACACACACACACACACACCAACTTGCCTGACCTTGTTTACAATGCTCGCGTGCTCTTGTTGCGCCCTTGCTTCCTCAGTTGAAGATTATATCAAAGTAATACCCCAAATCTCACGTCCCAATGTACACTCACGCACCACTTGCCCACCGTCCCCGCAAACCACGACTCCTCCTCTGCCGAGCGTACGAACATCCTGCTAACGAGGTTGTTGGAGAGAGAAGGAATAGGAGAGGAGGGCATGACCGCAGGCACGGGGAGGCGGGAGGGCGAGGCAGAGCAGGAAGTAAACACGTAGTCCCACTGCCCAGGGACTTCGCGGCGGGTTACTTACCGTCCGCTGGGTAGTAATACAGACATTACCGAGGCTGGAGGCGATGTGTGGCTGCTCGGCGTGGACGACAGACGCTGAGGCTGATTTTACATTAACAAGAGTAAGCAGCGTATTGAATGTGGGTAGCGAGATAAAAAAAAAAAAAGAGAAAGGTAGAGAGAGAGAGAGAGAGAGAGAGAGAGAGAGAGAGAGAGAGAGAGAGAGAGAGAGAGAGAGAGAGAGAGAGAGAGAGAGAGAGAGAGAGAGATGGGCTGATTCTTTGTCACTGAGGGGGAGCGGGTCTCTGAGGAGGTGTCACTCATGCGCAAGTGTGTGTGTGCGTGTGTGTGTGTGTGTGTGTGTGTGTGTGTGTGTGTGTGTGTGTGTGTGTGTGTGTGTGTTCACTCTATAGAATTTGAGCTCCATCTGTACTTTACGATCTTGAACGATTAGATAAAAAAAAAATAAAAAAACCCTGATATATGAATGATCTTTTTCTTCCTCCGTTACTCACCTTGAATCTCATTAGTAGGTAAATAGTAGCAGCAGCAGCAGCAGCAGCAGCAGCAGTAGTAGTAGTAGTAGTAGTAGTAGTAGTAGTAGTAGTAGTAGTAGAAGTTGCATCGTCATTATCATCAGTAGTAGTCACTCCGCTAATCCCCGCCACCTCGCTCTCCATCATAGCTCCAACACCTCCCGCCGCGCTGGCCTCGGTGCAGGGGGGAGCATGAGCAGGAGGCCAAGGTGTGATATTAGCGTGGTGATGATGATGAAGGGTTCCTCGCTCCATAAACATGACTCAGGAGACACACATTATCATGCTAATTAGGCTTAAAAATTTCATTAAGGCGAATTAGGCACTTAATGACTCGTAATCAGCACAGTAATAGTGTAGTGGTAGTAGTAATAGATGTAGTAGTAGTAGTAGTGGTAGTAGTAGTAATAGTGGTAATAGTAGTAGTTGCTGTTGTTGCGTTTTTTTGTTGTAGTAGTAGTAGTAGTAGTAGTAGTAGTAGTAGTAGTAGTAGTAGTAGTAGTAGTGGTAAAAATAGAAGTTGCTGTTGTTGTTTTAGTAGTAGTAGTAGTAGTAGCAGTAGTAGTAGTAGTAGTCTTATCACTACGAGGGAAGGAAGACAAACAACGTATATATGGCAATAATAAAATAACGTTTATTAAGACCAGCTGATCCTACAGTAGTAAATTTGCATAGAGTTTCTGATACAGTTTAAAAAGATCGTATACCGTTGGTCACAGGGCCCCACCTAGCGGCGCTACACGCACACAAGCACACCTCGCAGCAGGCAAACCATCAACAAACTTCAAAGTATCTCCGTGAAGCAGAAAAATCCTTACTTTAAAAAATCACAAAAACTTGGTACAATTTGACAAGTGAGCTGGTAAAAGCGACGCGGATGCTGGCCACACGCAGTCAACCTTCCTCGCAGACACACGCACGTACACACACACACACACACACACACACGGGGGAGCCGCTAGTGACACAACGGAACACCTTTTATCACACAGGTAAGGCAAAGGGGGGACTGAATCTCTGGACCTCATCGATCATAACAATCTGATCAACACGAAGTGAATATATATTTTTAAACCCTTGCTTGCCGTTTTTTTGTCTTGGGGAGAAGGAGCAGAGAGGGGAGGCAACAGGGCGCAGCGAATAACTATGGATATATCATGTGAGAGAAAACACTTTCTTCCAAAATCGAACGACAGACATAACCCAAGCGTAAAAAGTATAATAATAATGAAAAAAAGTCAAGGAGAACGAGATACAGGTTCCCATCACAGGCAACTTCATGGTAAACATTAATATACTTGAGGACAAAACGAGCTGTTAACATACATACAAGGAAGCACCCCGCACTCCAGTCTCTCGAGGCTTAGCAAAAAAACCCAAAATTACAGCAGAAACAAACAAGTGTATCGGAATGTATTATTGCATCGATAAACACAAACAGTAGTAGGGAATGGGCGTAGTAGTATGATATTGGTAAAGGGCTTGAAAATAACAACAATCATGGAAGCATCACGACTGAGGAGGAGTAAAAAGGAATCACATTTGGGGGGGAAAAATATTGGAACTGATAAAAAGTAACACTTCCCCTTCCAGAAAGCAGACGCTCCTCACTTCGTAAACGAGAAAATGTACATAAAAGGAGAAAACACCGAATATACTCGTGTGCAAATGCCTTCACTTAATACCAAACCGATAGATTCCACTTTTGCAATCATATTTTTTTTTTCTGGAGAGTTTAGTTTTCCCTCATTGCAGCACGTCATGGCCTTGAGGGCGTTCAACTTTTACGAGAATAAATTTTTCTTACACGAATATACACGGAAAGAAAAATCATTGGAACCAGAACACAAGAAACCCTTCCCCTTTCACAAACCGACGCTGGGTCCTCACTTCATGAACGGGGAGGAAACAAACACATACACTAAAAGAGATACAGGAAATAATAACATGAGAACACTCGCTTTGAGATGACAGACGCCCGAGAGCACACCCACCCCCGACATCAAATAATTCGTGAGGACAGACAGACAGACAGACAGACAGGGCACAAACGGCTTACGGCTAAAGGATACAACTCACTACTCTGGACCGCTGACTCAGTCCTCATCTCAACATTGGAAGACCTTGTAATAGGGTTGGGCCCGGAGTCCCTCAGGGTAAGCATGGGTAGGGGGGAGGGCGGGGGCGGAGGAAGGGAAGCGGGGGAGGAAGAACTGAGGGAAAGATGTCACCTCACCGGCGGGAGGGATCGTGTTACAGAGACCAAGAACGAGAGAGAGAGAGAGAGAGAGAGAGAGAGAGAGAGAGAGAGAGAGAGAGAGAGAGAGAGAGAGAGAGAGAGAGTAAATAGGGGATGTGTATGACAATGATGAAATAATAATAATAATAATAATAACAATAATAGCAGCAAATATCATAATAATCTTTACTGGAGCGGCATCCATTTATTGCAACATTCGTCCCTGCCTCTGGAGAGCTAGAGCAGCAGCAAGCCAGTCCCCCTCACAGGCTGGGGAGGGGGGAAGGGAGGGGGGGGAAGGGAGGGAGGGCCAAGGAGAGGAATGAAATTATGAAGCAAGAGAAAGTATTAAAAAGGGTAAGAATGGAAAGTAAAAAAGTTAACAATGGCTGAAGTACAGGTAAACATTCTCTCTCTCTCTCTCTCTCTCTCTCTCTCTCTCTCTCTCTCTCTCTCTCTCTCTCTCTCTCTCAGACACTAAGTCCAGTTCACGCTAGTCGTCTGCGGCTTTCCGAGGGTCCAGATGGCGAGCACGATGGTGAGGGAAGGCGGGGGGGAGGTGATGGTGGTGGCGGTGAAGGATGCAGCTGTCGGCGTCGGAGGAAAGGGGAGGAAGGGATGAGCTGGTAACCCTGGGATGGGCAGGTGGACGGACGCGCGGAGGAAAGGGAGGAAAGGAGAGGCGCAGGACAGACTGTCACTCGTGTCTCGTGTCACCCGCTGGACCCAGGACGCGACGATCGTAACTCATCGAGGCAACGTTTTTCAATCACACCAAACGTCTTCAGCGATGACTCCTGAACGTTTATCGAGTCAGTTGAGAGTAAGACCACGAATGATGACTCTTGGGCTACGCATCAATGACACACACGTGAAACTACCGCATAATGTGACTGCTTCAACATTTACTGACGGTTACCGCGAGTCCATCCCGAACAAGGACTCACTAAAGCACTAATCGGAGCAAGGGTGACTCAAAAGCGCGCTCCCCGGCATAACACGAGTGGCTGGCGACGGTAGCGCACGAGCCAGCAGCGGGGGAGTGAGGGAACGAAGGGAGGGTGGAGGGCATGTCACAAAGGCGGCGGTAGCAGAGAAACAAAAGAAAAGCGACCGAGCGTGAGGCCCTGGCGATTACGGAAGGTTGACTCCGATTAGCTTTTTTACCAGGCGGGAAGTGAAGTGGCGAGACGGGGGGGAGGGAGGGGGAGGGGGAGGAGGGTTGGAGTCAATTGTATTTTTGTTATTTCTTCTTAACCGAAAACTGACCAGAGACAAGCACGTGGCTCCTCCAAACTTAGTGACTGGTGATTGCGCGAACACACACACACACACACACACACACGCGCGCGTTGAACATGGCGCAACCGGAGGAAGCGCTGACGTCAAACGCGGTATGAGTGTGTGTGTGTGTGTGTGTGTGTGTGTGTGTGTGTACCTCGCTCCGCGTACATAATAAAAATGATCCAAAAACCGCATCCACACCGCGGATTTCCGACGTCGACGCAGCGAAATTACCGAGCAGGGGAAGGGGGAGAAGGGGGGTCAGCGCTCCCTCCTGCTGGTTGACCCCGTGACCCTGACCATCGCGGGAGTTAGGGAGAGGGGGGGAAGGGCAGGGGCCTGGAGGTTACCCTGAGGGGGCTTCGCTGTGTGTCAGCTGCCGGATGTACCCTTCAGGTCGTCGCTTCGGGGTCGTAGCGCCGGCAGATTAACCCTTCCAGTGGCCGTGCGTAGAGCCAGTCAGCCAGTCAGGTAGCCGTGCGTCAGCCAGCCAGCCAGCCAGTCAGCCATCCACTTACATGCCCTTGGTGGCTGTGCGTCCCTCTAATCACTGACAGGTGTTCGATACCAGACTGAACACACACACACACACACACGTGAGTCAATCGTAACACATATGTTCTTTAACTTTTAGAGAGCGAGAGCGAGAGCGAGAGAGAGAGAGAGAGAGAGAGAGAGAGAGAGAGAGAGAGAGAGAGGGGGGGGGGGGGGACTGGCCACAGCACTATACATGACAATAAAAACAAAAACAAACAAGCAAGAAGCAAACATCGTTAACATCCAAGACAGACCACTTATTGCACTGACGCCGTCGCCGCCACCGCCGCCGCCTTCCTCTTCCCTCCCTGGACACGGCGGGCGAGGGAGGAGGAGGAAGAGGGGGAGGAGGAGAAGGTTAGGAGGGAGGGGGGCTAGACGGTACATCTTGAATTCTTAGCCAAAACAACAAAAATCTGACATGAGGGGGACGAAGAGGAGGAGGAAGAGGAGGAGGAGGAAGAGAGGAGTGTGTGGGAGGGGGATGGAGCTACACGGTACATCACAATTTCTCATCCGAAACAAAGTATTAAACTATAAGAGGAGGAGGAGGAGGAAGGAAATCAAGGGGTTGTGGGTGTTCCATTTCCTCACACGAGAGAAGTTAAAAAAAGACCAAACTTCAGATCAAATAAAAACTTTCTTCACTACAACATCACACGAAGGCACATCATCCTGAACAATAATAATAATGATAATAATAATAAATGATGGTAATAATTATAATGAGCAGAAAGACACACACACCACCGCCAGGGAGGAAGAGGGAGAGTGAGGGAGAGACAGCAGACCCCCTGATCAGCTGTGGCACAAAGCAGTAGCAGCATCAGCATATAACAACAGCAGGAGCAGATCAACACAGCAGAAGTGGACGAGGGGGGTGGGGGGGGGGAGGAGGAAGAGGAGGAGGAGGAGGAGGAGGTGGAGGAGAGGAAAGGATCAGGAAGAGGAGGAGGAGGAAGAGGAGGGTCATTTTTCGCCCGTACACTTCACTGTGGGAATGTGTGTGGGGGGTGAGGGAGGGGAGGGGGGCAGGATGGGGGTAGTATTCATTTACAACTATGGGGGGTCGCGAGGGGAGGGGGGCATGGGGGGGCGGGGGAACAGTGCGCTCCGCCCCACACCCCCAACAAAAACAAAAGAAAGGCTTCCAGCGACACCATAGTTCACACAAGACACGTGGGTACACACATGTCTACGCACACGCGGACACACACCAAGACTGTCACACAGCCTTCTCGGTACTTTTTACATCCTTACTGGCTAAGCACGAACAATGCTACGGCAAAAAAAACAAAAAAAAAACGGGGGTCTATAAATGTCCATCGTGTAGTACTTCTTGTAAACAATTTTATTTCCACTACCAAAAAAAGAAAAAAAAATACGGGCGGTGTACTGGATGGATGGGGAGGAATGGAGGGAAGGGGAAGAGAGGGAGAGAAAGCAGGAGGAGGAGGTGAGGGTGACAGGAAGAGATGGACGGATGGTGGAGGAGGGGAAGAAGCGGAGGGAGGAGGGACAGTAGTAGTGGATAGGTGGAGGGAAGGAGGGTTGGGGCGAGGATGCGGTGGAGGGGTAAGTGAAGACAGGGTCGAGGGAGGGTCGCTCGCCATCCATATTTCAAACTAAGCGAAACAGAGGCGGCTGGGCGTCGTGTTCGGCAGGCGAGGTGCTCTCCCTAGGGCCGGGACGAAGGATATTCCACGAGGACTTAGAATCTCACGGCAAGTCCTGAGAATCCCTAATCAACAAGCTCAAGACTAACACAGAAAAAAAAAGAAAAAAAAAAGCAGAAAGAAGGTCCAGTGAAAAAGATGCCAACAGACGTGAAGTAAAATAAATGTCAACAAGGAAAAAAAAGTATGTATATATATAAACGATATGATATAAAAAACGAAACTCACCATAACCCATTTGCCCCGCTTAAGAGAAAAAACGTCACTTGACAAATCTTGGACAATATGCTGAACCAGTACTGGATAAGAGAAGCACAGAAGCAAGAATTCCCGCATCCCAGACCTGCAGAGAAGCACCACCTTAGCGCAGCGCCGCCTACACCCACACCAAGCTCTACACAACACGACCACGGAGGAGGAGGGGACTTGGGAGGGTAAGGAGGGTGGGTAGGTAGGTCAGGAAGGGTCGAGTCAAATCACTCCTCATACCGCCAGCAGCGCCACATTGGAGCAAGAATTCACGTACGCACGCCAAAAATAACCAAACAGTAAAGTTCATCAGGAGTCTAACAGGTGATGGCTCTGCCCGCCTGGACGCGAGGCAGCCCTTGAGTGACGGAAGCGTGCTCGTGGGAGGCGCTGACTCGCTGTAGACACACACAGGTTGTTTGGAGGCTCAAACAGGCACTAGTTTGTCTTTATAACACCACAGGCGTCGCGCGCTAGCCGGAGCTCGGGAGGCCTTGTCGCTCTCTCCACCCACACGCGGGTAATGCCAAATGAAGAGGACTTGAGGGCCCTTACAAACATAAGGGAGGCAAGGGTGTAGCAGCTACTTGTGGACGCTCCTAAGAGCTTGTCTGAGGGCGATCTGAAGGGGTACTGAAAGACTTGCACTACTGGCTAAGGTTGACCTCCAACTTGCTTTTAAGGGACATCTACAGGCTTGCACTACAGGGAAGCAAGGGAAGGGATGCTTACAGTCCTCGCACATCAAACAGTGTTGCGGACGGAGCCTCAGAGGGAAGCTAAGGTAATTTTGAAGGGACACTAACTTGCACTACTGAGTTACAGGTGTACTTGACTTGCAGTACTGGAAAGCAAGGGACAGGAAGGTGACATCTTGCATAATAAACAGCTGTGGCGGATGAGGCCTCAAAGGGAAGCTAAGGTCGACTTGAGGGGATACTCAGCATGTTGCACTACAGGCTAAGGTCACTTTGGAGGGGCACTGAAAGACCATTGGGGAGCAAGGGAAGGGCTGCTTACATCAAACAGTGTGGCAGACGGAGCGTGAACAAGTGTTTGTGGTGTGGCCACGAGTCTCGTCCTCCCGCCGCCGGCCAGCGCGCAAGCCTTCACAATGCCACTCTGGGGTGCGTCACATGCGCACCCTCCCAGCACCGCAGCGTCGCGACCGAAGCAAGGGAACGCTAACAGAGGCTCACTACGGGCGTGTTGGGGCGACGCGACGCTCGGCTCTTGTCTTTTGGGCGAGTTTTCGGGTCAAGACTGACGACAACAAATACCACAATCATGATGCACGAGATAATGTAATGTTGACCAAGACACTTAATGTATGATTATTATCACTTTAGATCACTAAACAATTCGCATTTTGACCTACAAAAAAAAGAAAATAATAATAATAATAATAATAATAATAATAATAATAATAATAATAGTAAAACGGGAAGTTACCGCATACGCACTTTTGAGATCACGTGACTTAGGCGAAATGGATGATTATCTATCGAAGATTTGTACAACACAGACCAGCACCTCCGACCGCCCCCTGGGGCCGGCGCCCCCCGCCGAGGGTCCTCACGCCCGCACACACACAGGGCCGCGGGGCGCGACACACCACAACTCAGACTCAGTTCACAAGTCAACACAAAGGCACTAGTGGTCCCGGGGGCCGCTGCGGCTCCGGTGGGCTGCTGCCTGCGTGGGGCGCTGGTGGGGCGGGCGCAGGCAGGGCAGCAGGCAGCAGGCAGCAGGCGGAACGTTGGCTTGGGATCACGGTGTTGTGGTGGTGGTGGTGGTGGTAGGGATCAGGAAGTAATGACTCAGTGACTAAGTTCCCCAGGCCCTGGCGAGGCCTCGGAGAGACCCCCTGGACACGCCGCTCGCCGCCACGCCTCCCTCAGGCCGTGGCCGGCGCAGGTGTAATTATTACTTAATGTTTCATCACAGACAGACTATACAAGGCTAGATACAACTGTGCGGCGCGCCACGTCAGGCCAGGCCGCTGCCACCCACGCCACTGCCGCCGCCGTCGCCGCGTCCGCCGCCGCCGCGCCAGGGCTGTCTTTTTCACTACAAGCTAAACACAGATTAATCTATCACAGCAACGAGCGCGGCAGCAATGGACTTGGCGATCCTCTGGCCGAACTTCTTGACGCCCTTGGGCTTCCCCTTCTCCTCATTCTTCGTGTCTTCCCGCCGCTCCTCTGGGGGCGAGAAAGAAACAAGAGGTCAGGTCAGGTCACGGCCTGGCTGGTGAGCACAGGATTTGTACACGTAATGGACAGTAAAGTTGCTAAGTTATTGGAAGGAGGTAAAACATATTATGAAGAAAAGCTGTTCATGCGTTGCCAGTGACACGAAGGACCGAATGAAAACACTTGCATTAGGAACTTGAACAACATAGTAAGGACTGAGCTGAAGTAGAAAATCCTGCGGTAAAACGTAGGACGGAGTAGGCCGCCGAGACTCACCTGATCTGTGTGTGGCGGACTTGATGTAGGTCTGGTACTTGTTGGACGCCTCCTCCGTGAATCGACACCTGTACTCCGTCATGACAGTGGCGAGGTCGTCCTGCAACACACACGCAAACGTCACGCTCGCACGACTCAATAATAAACGGAGGATTGCGTGCAGAAGGAAAAGAAAAAAAGCCCTGCATCCGGCATTCCCCAAACCTGTTTCCCCCCTAAGGCCTGACTGACTCTTTCCAAGAGTTCTGATTTAAAACAAATTAAGCTGTGCAATGACTGTGGAAAGTGCTGAGCCTGGAAACACTGAGAACCTGCTGCGCTCACAAGGGGCGACCAAGGGAGTGTAGAGGCGACTAAGGGTGAGAAAGGGAGAAATGTTGACCATTGGACTCTTGGATGAGTTAACCCGGTAGCAGCGACGGGCCAAATTTGTGCCATGATATAAACTCCCCAAAATAGATGTTGCATAAACTGATCACAAATGCTTTGATATATATTAAAAAATGGTTTGTGTGAGTGATTATTTTTTCTCATTTTTCTCGCTTAGAGCAACCATTAAGAAACATGATCCCCGCTGCTACCGTGTTAAGAATAAGGGAAGGAGGGTGATTTTGTGTCTACCTACCAGGCTAACTAAAGCTGAGTAAGGAAATCTGAACCTCGCCGGAGCAGGAAGGAGAAAAATGGATAGAAATGGAGAGGTCTTTGGGCCGTATTTTAAGACACCATCGCTTCTCACATCAACTATTTCTAAAGGTCAATGAGGGGATCAATCTGTTTTTCATGAGTGTTTTTTTAAGGTTCATGGCACAGAAGAAGGGTCACACTACCACCAGGGTCTAAAAACTACTCCTGGAAATGCCCAAAAGTCCTAGGAAAGCCTTGTCAAATATGTGAACTTGGGCGACGAAATGTTTTAAAATACGACCCTTTATCCTATACTGACAATGACGATGCTGAGACTGGTAATTTACTCACGTAGGTAATGACTCGATTGACGTTCTGGATGTACTTGTTGGGGTCTGTCGGGGACCTCTGCGCCACCACTTGCCTCACCACCATGTTGATGTCGGCCGCGTTGTACCTGCAGGGGCGGGAAGGAGGGTCACCACGGGCCGGTAAGACATAAACACTATTTTCTATTGCTATCCAGGGTCAGGGGTCAGGTTGGGGAGGGCGGGGAGGCTGGTGCTTAAGGGCGGGGTGCTGGGCTTGCAAGGAGGGGTAGGGAGGGGTGGAATGAGGCTAGCTGGGGAAGGACACACACACACACACACACACACACACACACACACACACATTCATACCCCCCCAAAAAAAAAAAAAAAAAAAAAGCGAATATCCTTCACCCAAAACCAAAACCGAATCTACTGCTGCTACTACCACTACTACTACTACTACTACTATTACTAGGCCCGCACACTCACCCTTCGCTCTTGGCTACGAGGCATTTGAAGTGGTCATCGGTGAGGGTGTGTGGCAGCGTCTGCAGGAACATTCGGAACAGCTCCTCCCGCGCCTTCTCGCCCGGCAGCTTCACGTGGATGTTGTAGGTGAAGATCCGGCGCAGGTCGTCCTCGAGGAGCCAGGGCTGGTTAGTCGTTCCGAGGACCATGATGCCGTCGTTGAAGGCGTCGGGGTTGATGCCAGGGGGGTACGGAGGGTTGAGGGTGGTGAGAGCTGGGGGAGAAAGAGGTGGGGATGATGGGTGAGGTGGAGGCTGTGAGGGGGTGGTGGGGTATACGAGTGGTGGTGAGAGCTGCGGGAGAAAGAGGTGGATGACGGGTGAGGTGGAGGCTGAGGGGGTGGTGGGGTATACGAGTGTTGGTGAGAGCTGCGGGAGAATGAGGTGGGACTACCGGGGGATGATGAGGTATGAGTGTGTGGGTGTCGGTAGAACGATGGTGGACGGGGAGCAGGAAGGTAGCTATTATGGTAAGAAGGGAAGGAGCGCTGGTAAGGGAAAAGAGCATTAAGCGTCAGGCAAGTCTAGTGGGGGTTGGGACTGGTCGGCAAGGGCAGGCAGTGTGTCATTAGTGTTTGTGCTGAGGCAGGTTTTCATGGCCTGCAGTGACAACTTTCTTGGCTGCTGTGCGTACGTTGATCGGTGACCTTGGGCGCAAACACCCGAATTAATTACGAGATATTCCGGTTTGTCATGTTGCTTTTTCTCTGTTAATGTGATCAGCAAGCATCAAGTCTTATGAGCACTGGCGTGGGAACGAGTTTGTGTGACAGGGACGCATGTGCTCAGCTGGAGTGTGACTGTGTGAACCAACGGTATGTATGAGGGACCCGAGGCCTTGCTGACGCTGCCTGCCTGACCGACTTCCGCTTCACGATGCCATAGACTCAACAAAGTTAATGAGTTGCTACGAGTTGCCTTATGTGATGAAGAGAGGCGAGGGAACATGAAGTGAGTTTTGAAGGAACTGTGAAATGAGTTGAGGGTAAGGTGTACGCGAGGGGTTGGGGTTGGGTGAGGTGTACGCGAGGGGTTGGGGTTGGGTGAGGTGACTGAAGTGAGCATGGGCACACGCCAGCCCGGTGTATTGGTGAATGAAGTATACTATGACACTATGACGCCTTGTACACTGGTGGAGCAAGTGCACTGGGGCACTGTGCCAGCTTGGTGTACTCACCTCTGATCTGGTGGAGCAGCTCCATCTTGGCCTTGAGCGCGGTTTCGCTCGATCGGTCGTAGCAGAGAGCGTCCACCTCGTCGAAGAGAATGACGGCGGGGCTGTGCATGCGGGCGTGGTCGAACAGGTAGCGGACGATCTTGGGCGCCTCGTGCGGCGGCTGCGTCGCCAGGTACGCCGTTGAGATGCCGATCAGGATGGCGTCCTGAGCCTCCTTGGCGAGGGCTCGTGCAAGGCAGGTCTTGCCGGAGCCGACGGGCCCGAAGAGTAGCACGCCCTTGCACGTGCCCTGCGTGCCTTCGTACACCTCTGGGAAGGTATCGCTCATGAAGAGGCTCTTGAGGGCATCCTTGGCGGTGTCAAGGCCCACCATGGACTGCCAGCCGAACGTGGGCTTCTCGATCACGATGGGCAGGTGGCCGCCGACGGCGTACTGCGGCGGGGCGCGCACCTTGGGCTGCTGCGTCTCGTGCAGGTCGTTGTCTAGGTCCGAGAGGTTTGCCGTCACGTTGTGGGCGTCCGAGTGATTGTCGGTGTCGGAGTCTCGCATGGACTCCGTGGCGCTGGCCAGGTCTGTGATGGAGGCACAGCTGGCGGACTCCAGCACGGGCGTGGACTCGCTGCCGGTGGGGCTGAGGCGGCCCATCTTCTCTACCAGCACGGGCGACGGCGTCTTCTTCCTCACGCTCTCTGTGTCGGACTTGCCGTCCACCGCCTCCTCTGAGCCCGGCACGGAGTCGGACCCAACACTCGACTTGTCGTCCTCTTGGTCCTCCTTCGGGGAAGGGACACGCGTGGGCTTGGGCGTCTCTTCGCGAGTCTCGGTCACGTCAGTTGTTTCCTCGTTTACGCTCTCCTGCTTCTTCTCGTTCTCGTCTTTCTTAGGCGTCGCCGCAGGCTTGGCGGCCTCAACCTTTTTGGGGTCCTGCTTGGGTTCTGGGGAGGTGGGTTTTGGGTTTTCCTTGCTGGGCGGGGAGATATGGGTCTTCTCGAGTGCCGCAGCGGTGGCGGCGGCGGCGGCAGCAGCGGCAGCGGCAGCAGTGGTGGGGGCAGCTGGCGAGAGTGTCTTGGTGGAGTTGAGCGAGTCGTCGCCCACCAGAGTGGCATTGGAGGCGTCGGAGTTGTCCAGCTTGGCGGCGGGCTTGCTGGAGCTGAGTAAGCTGCTCACCACCGGCGCCAAGAGGCTGGCGCCGGCAGCCACGCCCGCCAGGCCCATGGGCACACCGGCGAGGGGGTCGACACTTCGCACCGAGCCACCGCTCATGCTGGGCGCCATGCTGGTGTGGTGGGCGGCGGGCGGCAGCTGCGGGTGCGTGGTAGGTGGCAGCTGTGGGTGTGCCGTGGGTGGGCTGAGTATGTCCGCGGGGTAAGGGTGTGTGAAGCCGAGAGGCGCGGGGCCGTGGCCATGGGACGGGTGTGGGGCGTGGGCGGGGTGGTCGGGGTGCTGCATGTGGGCGGGGTGCGGGCCGCCGGACCCCAGTAGTCTGGAGGCCATCATGCCGCCCACGGTCCCCACTGCTGCCACGCCCGCAGCCGCCACAGCAACGGAGCCCATGCCGACTCGCTCTTCAAGCTCTTCGTCGTCCTCGTCATCCTCGTCGTCGTCCTCCTCGTCCTCCTCATCGGACAGAAGGTCATCCTCGTGGTACTCGGTGATGTTGGCGCCGCCGCCGCCGCCGCCTCCGCCAGGCCCGCCGGCGAAGCCGTCTATGAGCGCGCCGATGCCGCCCGCGAAGGCGCCCGCCAGCGAGCCGGCCATCTCGGGGTTCATGTTGGGGAGGAAGGAGGGCATGTTGGAGAGGAAGCTGCCAGCGCCGCCGTCCATCGGGGAGCCCATGCCGCCCATGCCGCTGTTCATGGATCCGGTCATGGCGCCGCCCATGTCCCCCATGCCGCCGGGCAGCGCCGCGGGGTTCATGTTGAGCAGCCCCTGCAGGATGCTCATCGTCTGCATGGTAGGCAGCGCCAGGTCGCCGCCCTCGCCGCCGCCGCCGCCGTACGGGTTGGGCATCGAGTGGATGCTGTGTTCGTGGCCTCCGCCGTATTCGTATTCGTCGTCGTCGTCGTCGTCATCGTCGTCCTCGAAATCGTCGTCATCATCGTCGACGTCGTCATCGTAAGCCGCGCCGCCCGGAGGGAGGTTCTGCTGCATGTTGGCGAGCAGGGCCTCGAAGAGCTCCATGTCCATGTTGGGCGGGTCCTGGAACAGAGGGCGAGGAGTGAGTGAGTGAGGGGCGAGGGTGTGCTTGCCTGCTGGCTGTGTGTGTGTGTGTGTGTGTGTGTTGGTACGTAGGAAGGTAGAATCAACAGCAATAACAATAGCAGTGGCAGCCTTAACATAAGCACTGGTGGTGATGGCGGTGGTGAGGGGCGGTGTAAAGGTAGTCAGAAATGCCGGCGAGAGAGGTGGCGGAGGGCGTGGGAGGCAAGGGCGGGGGGGCGGGAGGGAGGGAAGACAGGTTGGCGGGGCAGTTGATCGGTTGCTGGAGGAAGAAGAGGAGAGGAGGGGGACAGGGAACGGAGGGGAGGGCAGGGCAGACGGTGCGGGTCAGTGGCCCTGCCCGAGCCACAGTCATGCCCACTCTCTTCCTCCTCCTCCTCCTTCTCCTTCTCGCCCAGGTACCGTTCCCAGCCCCCTGCCGCCTCTCAGCCCGTCCACTGCAGAAAAAAATGAAGCTGTGCACCTGTCAAGATTCGTCTGTTTTCCAGGTGAGTGTCGGCCCCTCGACCATCCACGACCACCCATGCGACCTTTGCCGAGCCGAACCGTCCCACGAGAACAGCCGCGAACCCGAATTTGGCGAGTGGCGGCAACGCAAGACACGCTTATTAGAACACATCAACAAACGCTTGCACGCTGAAGAAGGCCGGGAGATAGGAGAAGGGAGAAGGGGGGAAGGAGAGGGAGGAGAGCGCAGCGACGTGGCGTTCCTGTGTGGTATTCTGTGGGTCGTCTTTCCTAGGTTATTGAGTGTTCTAAAGGACTAGGAAACGCGAATAGTTAAAAAATAGCAGACGTAGAAGTAGTAATAGCATATCAAAGGACTACATGGCTCATAAGTGAACGTCTAAAGGTTGAAAAGGATAAAGAAGTAGTAGTAGTAGTAGTAGTAGTAGTAGTAGTAGTAGTAGTAGTAGTAAGAGATTTA